>NC_134407.1:37491859-37793734 GCF_038048845.1 Mixophyes fleayi
CACTCAAATCTTAAAATCCTCCAAAATCATAAGTGGTTATCCAGCAGGAGAGTATAAGTTTGATCCCATCCACAACAAGGCACTTCCCAAGAGCAATTACAGAATCCAAGCGAGGTTCTGCCTCTCTAAATCAGCAGAGATTAGTCAAAATAAGGACAGCAGTCAAGAATCTCAACAAAGGTGGTACCTATAAGAACTTGCATGATTGTTCTCAAAATGTATTCATGGACCATTAAAGTACTAAATTAGACCCAATTCCATAGGCGTGAATATAATTTCAGGGTGTAAAAAAAAGAAGAGTCACCTGGACAGTAAAATCTACCATATGTTAGCAGCAAAGCAATCTCTGATGGCAGTTTCCATAAACTGGAGACAAATAAGAAACAAGTAACTCTAAAAAAAAGCCAAAGGGCTAGATTTACTAAGCTGTGGGTTTGAAAAAGTGGGAATGTTGCCTATAGCAACCAATCAGATTCTAGCTGTCATTTTGTAGAATGTACTAAATAAATGAAAGCTAGAATCTGATTGGCTGCTATAGGCAACATCCCCACTTTTTCAAACCCGCAGCTTAGTAAATCTAGCCCAAAGTATCTTTGTCTAACAGCAGATGCAAGCAGAATGTCTTGGGGGCTAAAGGAGAAAGTAATCCAGGGAAGGTGGAGTGGGGACAAAAAAACTCCCCCTTCAAATCTACTGAAGATGAGGGCAGTCTGGCAGTGGATTCAAGCATTCCAGTCTCAAATTATTCACACACCTAGACATTTTGGATAGACAGCATTACAGTGGTGTCTTTTATGATTTATCTAAATAGGACTGAGTGAGTCACTGAAGCAGATAAGAAAAAAAATCCTTTGTTTATTTCAGAAGGTGTTTATAAGGGGCACACTCCAAGTAAGGGCACCTTAGCAAGGTGGCTTGGGTATGGTATTGCTGAGGCATAAAGCTCAAAGGAAAACAGCTTCCAGGTGTTCAGCTCAGTGTTCTACCTAGAACGTTCGCTTCTTCATGGGCAGAGAAGGCTCAGCCACATCAGAGGAATTCTGTAGAGCAGCCAAAGCTCCTTGCCACCATTGATAGATATTATACACTTGACATAGCAGCTTCAGAATGTGTGATGTACCTGCTTTTGCTTTGTAAGCTGTGGCTCTCTGCCGTGTTCTGGAGAAAATATAAATTATTTTCCTGAGTAACTATCCCACACACTCAATACAAAAAAAAGAAATCATTTAAAATTTGCCCACATTTATCTTCCCCTATCTTGACATAAGCATTACAATATTATTGTTTGAACAAGGCATCTAAATATTGATAAACAGTAGTCATGCAGAAATAATTTAAATGTTTTAATGCATTGACGTTACTCTGCATTTTGTCCATTAGGGCCATATTGAATACAACTTTAAAACAGTAATTGCATATTTATTAAAATGCCCAGGGACCATGTTAAAAATAGAACAGAATACAGGTTTTTACTAGAGTGGGAAATCTTCATAAAACTTGTACAGATCTTTGAATAATCCTTCATTTATATTCCACAGTGCTGTACAATTGGAGAACTTCATTCAGACATATCCGTTCCTTCACCAATGAAGCTTGCAGTCTAGTATTAATACCACAGGCATACAATTAAACACCAGAACCATTTTAGTCAGTAGACAGAAGACCTAACAGTATGTGTTTGGACTTTTGGTGGAACCCGAGCACCTAGAGGAAACCCATGTGAACAAGAGGAGAACATCCTAAACCCACATGGATCAAACCATATACGTGCTGCTTCTGGTGTTATGATGAAAGTAGTGTTATAAAGAAGGTGATATATATTGGAATTAATACTTTTCATGCACCTTAGTGTTTGTATATATACAGGCTATATTCCCAATGACAAATATAGATGACCATCTTGTCCTAGTTTACATATTGAATCTACATATTCCACAGTAGAGGGGCAGGCCAGGACAAAAAAGTAGATCTGGCAAATGAAGCACACAGCCCACATTCTTGTACATGTCCAAAGGTAAAGTTTTGCTTGGCTTAATAATGTCACAAAAGTTCTTATTCATCTGCTGAGAGTCTCCTTATTATTTGTACAGCTGACCAAGAACACTATGGGCTGAGTTCTGAGCTAGCAGACACTTAGGATTGTGACGGATCACTGCAGGTCTGGGAGGCTGACAGAGGCTAAGCAGCCATTTAATTTGGCTCTTCACCGCTTCTT
The DNA here is from genome assembly GCF_038048845.1 of Mixophyes fleayi. Classification (NCBI taxonomy): domain Eukaryota; kingdom Metazoa; phylum Chordata; class Amphibia; order Anura; family Limnodynastidae; genus Mixophyes; species Mixophyes fleayi. The sequence continues at coordinate 37,494,075 of NC_134407.1, forward strand.
AAATAGATCCCTCTATAACTATTGTATATATGGAAAGATATATGTTTTGCTGGAAGCTGAAGAATTGATGAACTAATAAATCAAATGTAATTTGGATTTTATTTGGTATGAAACACTTACAAAGCCTTAGGGTCTTGACAGCATTTTGACAATCTTTGATATCCACATTGGTAATGATTTATCAGCCAGACTGTAGAGTTTCCTAATATGAGTTTTAGAGGGTCAATTCATCATAATCATCATCATTATCATCATCATTTATTTAGTGTCACCAATCCTGCAGTGCTGTACAGAGAACTCCCTCACATCAGTGCCTGCCCCAATTAAGCTTACAGTCTAAATTCCCTAATATACACACAGACACACAGACTAGGGTCAATTTGATAGCAGCCAATTAACCTACTAGTATGGTTTTGGAGTGTGGGAGGAAAGCGGAGCACCCGGAGGAAACCGACGCAAACACGGGGAGAGCATACAAACTCCACACAGATAAGGCCATGGTAGGGAATCACACTCATGACCCCAGTGCTGTGAGGCAGAAGTGCTAACCACTAAGCCACTGTGATGCCCATAATTCTACCTCCTCCCTCAGATACAGTAACATATCTGAGTTCTGAGTGTTCCTGTACTTAAGAAAGGAAGAAGGTAACATGGCTGATATGTCATTACCATTATGGTTACCCGAGATTGGGAAAACGCTGTCTAACCAGTAATTGCAAACACATTTCGGAAGGTTTACCAAATAGAGACCTAACCTGCATTTGATCTATTGATGGTTTCCTCTTTATTTCAGCACATCTTTGGTTTTCACAAGGTACCTACAGTTTTCCATATGTAAAATTGTGATACCATGCCTTAAATCACTGCAAAAATTGTAAGTGAAATGTAATGTATACATTTTATTTATCCTATTTTTTTAAATGTGCCCTTGATATATTTATTCCTTCTCACCAGCACTCTCCATACTAACTACACTGTTGTGGCTGTGGATACCAGGTCCTGGTGATCCTGTATTGGAGAAGCGGTACTTATACAATCCAAAGTTTGCGAGATCCGAGATCCGACGACGTAACAATGAGGTTTTGCCTCGCTTTCAATTCCGGGGGCACGAGAAAGTACCGAGTCGAGAGCCGGCTCGGTACTCGGATCTGCTAAGTTTGTGTGGGTTCGGTTCTCCTTATAATGAATATGCTAGTAGTAGTGACAAGTAGAAACAAATTTGTCAGTAATAGTGCCCAGCAGAAACTAATGAGCCAAAGATAAAGCCTAGAAGAAGTTAATGCACCAGTTATAGTGACAAGTAGGAGAGAATGTACCAATAATAGTGCCCAGTAGAAGCAAATGCGACAATAATTGTGCTAAGTGAAAGCGAATGAATGAGTAATAGTGTCCAATATATTTTAACATTCCATTAATAGCGTCCAGTAGATGCTAATACTCTATTACTAGCGCCCAGTAGAGGCAAATGCACCAGTAATAGTGCCAAGTGGAAGCGAACGAATAAGTAATAGTGCCCAATATATATTAATGTTCCATTAATACCGTCCAATAGAGGCTAATACTCTGTGACTAGTCCTCAATAGCAGCAAATGCACCAGTAATAGTGCCAAGTGGAAGCGAACGAATGAGTAATAGTGCCTAATATATATTAATGTTCCATTAATAGCATCCAGTAGATCATAATACACTATTACTAGTGCCCAGTAGGAACAAATGCACCAGTAATAGTGCCAAGTGGAAACGAACGAATGAGTAATATTGCCCAATATATATTAATGTTCCATTAATACCGTCCAGCAGATGCTAATACTCTAATACTAGTGCCTAGTAGAAGATAATGCCTCACTAGTTATCCAGTAGAATGGACTATGCTGCAGCCACTAAAACATTCTAGTGGTACCTTCCTTGCTGACGGTGGGTGGAAAAGCCCGGAACAGGGGGCATATGACCCATGGCCAGCCCAGTACTTTACATAGTGTTACCTTACTGCTTTGCATAGTAAGCACAGCCTTGCTGAGCCATCACATATCCTACCAGGTGCTCATACGTAAGAAGCTCAATGACATATGTTGATATTACCCAACTTCTGTTTTCATAACTGAATCCAACAGTTCATGTGTTGAGGTAATTATGAGATGAGTATCGCTGAGAGACCTTCCTAGAATTTATGGAAGCTTTAAGACTATAATTCAATAATAATAAATAATACCCCAAAACATGCAATCATTTTTTTCCCCATCATAATATATTGACTACCTATGTTTAATTGGGTAAAATGTGCAGGAACGTTGTAAGTGGATACACGTTTTTTGATGTAAACCTACTGATAGAAGACAACATTGCAGAGGGGACCAATCTGAGCTAGTTAGAGGATTCCCGGTAATCTTAGGATTATATCTCCATGAAATATTTGAAGAAAATCTCTGTGTGCACAAAACGCTGTGTATTTGGCCCAGATGTAGGCTACATGAATGCTCTGTGTATTGAGGTGGTTTCAGTTAACGTTTTTGCCCACCATATCGTATACATTATATCTGGTTTGAATTTTGCTTGAACTGCATCTATCTGTCCTTCTTACTCCTCAAACCTCTTTGCTGTTCTGCCGATACTCTGGCATTTTGCACAAAAGAAGGATATCTTTTTGAAGTGGATTTTTAAAGTTCCAGACCCTCTTAAATAAGATCTGCATTTTCCTTTCATCCTGATCACATATTGTATCATGACCTCTCACATAACTTTGAAGAAAACTTTCAGAATAGCTTCTGTATCTCTTCAAGAAGTTACCAGTGTTTAACATTGGAAGTATATTTTTGCAGCATGTTTTAGCTTTTTGCTTGTGTAAATATTTAAGTGCTGGGAGAAGTGTTTCACTTTAGCTTCATGGGAACTAATAAATGCTTTTTTAAGCGGAGGCCATTCTACCAAGTCTTATTTTTTTAGATTAACTTGAAAAAAGAATTGAATGTAAATACTATTTTATAAGCCCAAGAGGACATTGGGTGGAGAGCCACATCCATCCTGGTATTATGTATCTCCACTATCAAAACTAAACCATTTTTTTAGTTTGTAGAAAGCTTAGTTACTCAAACAATGCATTTTTTCCCCTTCAAAAGTCCAAGGTATGTGCATTCGATCACCCAGTGCATGTGCAAAAACTAGAGATGCTCAGGCTCGGTTCCGAGAGAACCAAACACACACAAACTTAGCAGATCCGAGTACCGAGCTGAGCCGGCTCGGTACTTTCGCGCGCCCTCGGAGTTGAAAACGAGGCAAAACGTTATTGTTACATTGTCGGATCTTGGATCTCACGAGCTTTGGATTCTATAAGTACCACCCTTCACGGCGATACAGCACCATTTCACAGAGGGACACAGAAGGGGTAGCACAGTTCTTGGCAGTCTCTAGTGCAGTTGGGCAGCGTCATAGGAAGAAAAGAAAGAGGAGGGGTAGCATAGTTCTTCAAAGTCTCCATTGACATTCAGGACAGCTTCATTGCTCCATTGCTAATTGTCATTGCTGAAATAGAAATAATAGGGCTTCCAGGCTTGGTCTTCTAAAGCTGCAGTCACATTGTACTGTGTTATATAGGTAACATACAAAGAGGAGAGCTCCATTGCTCCATTGCTAATTGTCATTGTTGAAATACAAATAATAGGTCTGGCAGGCTTGGTCTTCTAAATCTGCAGTCTTTGTTTGAAAGTGTATGAAAATAATATTGTGACCTGTGAGGTGGTCAAAATTGACTGCAAATGACTTGAAATTAGTGTTATTGAGGTTAATAATAATGTAGGGGGAAAGAAAAGCAAAAATATGTGATTTTAGCAAAAAAATATAGGGATTTTAAAAAAAAATCGGGAACCAAAACCAAAACACGCAAGGGCGGTTTTGCCGAAACCAAAACTAAAGCACAAAGTTAATCCAGATCCAAAACCAAAATCAGGACATGGGGGTCAGTGAACATCTCTAGCAAAAACAGCACCCTGGGGGCATAATGATCCTATGCTCCCTAACCCCGGGAGCCAGAAGGCTCCTTATGAGGCTCCCAACAGCTCGGCCAAATCTCTCCTCAGGGGCACAAGTTATCAGCTCTCCCCAAAAGAGGCGGTCTCTGACAAACTCAGGGAGATAACAGCCATGCGGCCACTCCATCCTCCCCTACTTAGGGAGACGGCAGCTAGTAAGGTCTGACTTACCCCTCTAATGGTCAAATGTGGAGCAGAAAAAGTAAAACTGTGAAAAACCATGAACTTTGAAAAATGTGTAAAAACGGAATAAATCAATAAAAAAAAATCGGTTTTGGCATTAAAGCCCCAGTTTTTCATCTGGATGTATAAAAAATGTTCCTGCCCAAACTACTTTGTGCTACATTCTTTAGTAATGCACATATTCCCCTTCACCTGCTTATGTTTGGACAGCCCCAGTTACTTTCGGCACAAGGGGGAGGGTGCATAACATCTCTGGCTTTCTGGCAGACAGTTCTTAGATCGGTGGTCTAAGGCAGCCTGAGGGTTAATCACTCCTTCTAAGAACAGATACTATACCAAAAGGCTGAGAAGCCGTCACACACACACTTTATTACACATGACTAAAAATAGTAAATGATGCTCTTTCCCTAAAGAGCTGACAATCTACGTTTATTGCCAGAGATGTACTGACTCACCATCGTGTCATACAGAGTTGACTGAGGTTTGAACTATGGTCATGGAACTTCAAAGTCATATCACTAAAGCAGTAGGGACATTTCATAGCTGAGTCATTTTAATTTATCACACCTCCTATATAATATTATACAAGTAAGATGCTGGTTTGGCAGTAGGATTGGAAGGTGAATGGGACATTTGAAGGCATGTTTCCAGGTAACTACAGCTAATACAAAGCTCTTTTTATTCCCCTGAAGTAGTTATCAGCAGTAGCAGCCTGTAATCTGTGAAGGAGTACAGTAAGATATGACTGTTCCTTCCCTGTCATTAACCCCGTGGCTGCACAAAGCACACACACGCCTCATTCATGGCCCTGCAGTCTTATCCATCCAGTGTTACAATACCAAACCTCTAGTGACTAACCAACTCATGAGAGCGCAGGTGCTTTCATGCAGATATGTGCAGTGTAAACAAAGTTCTTTACTTTATCCTATACCAGATCTCTTTTACTAAAAAAAGGAATATTTATGCTTCTGTACTGCAAAGTACATGGCAAATACTACATGACAAAAGAAAAACGGATGCAGGAATGTGTCACTCTAGGTCACCTTCCTTTCTAACCCTCTATGAAGCCAGGTAAAGGTGTCCTATAGCTGTACATAGTAATCTCGGACCCTGGTACAGCTGCTTATTGCTCTTCACCAGGATACATGTGCAAACTTCTACAAAAGTTGGTGCTGCCCGCACAGCCGAGTAGGTGTGATACCGTGCTGGTCAAATGGAAGACGCACCCATCCACTCCCACCATGATCATCAAGCCCCCGAGGGACTACCCCACATTTGGTGACCCCCCAAGAGTACATCAAAGCAGGAAAAGCCCTCCTAAAATGGCAGTATAAGGTATTACAAGACATGAACAGAGCTTCTTGCATATCTGTAAAGGTTTAACAAGTACTTGCTCTGATTTCTTACTAATATATTAAAGCTTTTAAAAGACCTTACCCACTGACATCAAAATATATACTTTTACCAGTGGTATCAGTGACCCCATTGTAAGGATCTGTGAGCGCAGGTCTCCCCCGCTGGCTGCTCTGTTGTTATGGACGTCTCTGAGCAGCCAGGTGGCTAGTGCACCGTGAGATTGCACTGTGTCAAGTAGTAACAGAAGGATATCACTCACTAGGAACTTTCTGATTTGCTGCCTGCACTTAACAGTGCAGGAAACTCCATGTTGCTGTTCCCATGTTAGGTGCAGTAACACGGTGTCTGTGAAACTCCTGCTTTGTGTGTAGCTTGGTTCTGACTTCTGCATTTGGACTACTCTCTGGATCACTGTCTGCCCTGACCTCTGAATTGCTATAACTATTCTGGATTGTTGCCTGCCCTGACCCCTTCGTTAGACTGTTCCCTGTAGGCTGCCTACTCTGACCCATTGTAGAAAATGGACCATTCCATATTTTCTGAGCACCTACGTTTCTTGCTGTAATTCCAGTTTCATTAATTAGTGTCTCCAATATGTCTAATGCCAGAGTCTGTTCCAGAATAAACCTCTACTACCATGTGCCTAATTCCTGTGAGCAACCAATTACCGAGGTAGAACTATAACTCCAACAGAGAGGGAAGGGAGCTGCTATAGGCGAAGACCAGGACTAGCCTGGTTGTAGCGGTTCGTTCTGGAAATTTGGCAGCTGGAGTCGCACCTATACCCACTTTAATTCTGGAGCATTTACATTCCAGTGCTGGAGTTTTGCGCGCTGCATGCGCCAATTACATGAGTTTACTACAAGTGAATGCATAGGGGTCACCACCGTAAGTGTAAGCGCTTGTTACTCTTTCACATGTGACATGTGGCGGCGCTGGTGATTGTTAACCTTATTTTGGTTAGAATTAAGCTCTTGAAGCCAAGATAACCTGAATGATACATGTTGAGAAAATCAAGAGTACACACAACTTCACAGTGAGATGGTGGTAGAAATGTCCAACTCAAATGCCACCAGCAGTCGCTTAAACTGAGTAAAAGCAACTGCAGCCACGTACCGCATTGTGTTGAGTAAATCGTACATTATTTAAGTGTTTAACAAACCTCTCATTACCCTTTTCTCGATTTCATAATGTAGTTCCTACTTTACCAGCTCATTCAGCATACCTGGTGGTAAATCTCACAGTTAGGGTAATGTGGACTCTTTCTATTTCACAAATACAATGCCTCTACCTGGCTTGTGTTCTCTCTTTAGGGTTGCAGACCTAGTCAACCTGTGGTAGACCATGCCTCAGGAAACACTTAACTGATTCACTGTAAATCACTGGTGATCCATGTAACTATGAAATGTACATTACATGCAAAGACAATGATATAATATTAATGCAAGTAATATTAACCAAGCAATGGCATATGGTAGTAACAGGCAATAAACTAACCAGTAATAATCATTCACAATGACAATACTCTAAGCGGCACACTTTAGGCATGATCTATTTTTTGGAAGCATTGTACAATCTTCCAAGCTTCGTATAGATTATGCAATTTTATTTGCGCAGTTAATTTGTGAGTCTCTTTAGAGAGCACTGGGGAGATCTCCTTCAGGGTCTAGGATGATGTGCAGATCCCCTCCTATTATTGTTTGGTATTGAGAAAAAGTCCATAAGGAATTCAACCTGCCCCACATTTGGAGCATTTTCTAATGCCGGTATAATGGGAGACTGGTTGAGTTTGCCTGTACAGATGGTAAAATGTACTTGGGGATCTGTAGTGTATCTTGTACTGTAAGGGGGTCTCCGTGATGCATCTGTGGAAGTATAGTTTACATGGGAGTAGTTTCTACTGGCTGTAATCAGGTGGGGGGGGGGGGGGGCGTTAACATGGGTGTCCTGAAGCATAGTTATCTCTGGGTTTCCCATGGTTTGTTTGGTGGGAGAGTTAATGCCTCATGTTAAGATTTTTCTCATGATGGGTTACAAATCTGGTGTTGCAATTGTTGAGAAAAAGGCAGAGAGGCTCCCCCTTGTGGAGGTAATGAAAGAAATGGGTGGCTGGTTGGGTTGTTGGGTGATGAAAAGCGGGACTGAGGGCTTGGTGGTACACTAGGGCCAACTCAAAGGTGGTCCCGACTGAAAAATAAGATGCCATGTGGGAATGTCCTTTATGGGAGTGGGTCGGCTTGGTTATCATCATCACCATTTATTTATATAGCGCCACTGATTCCACATCGCTGTACAGAGAACTCACATCAGTCCCTGCCCCAGTGGAGCTTACAGTCTAAATTCCCTAACACACACACACACACACACACACACACACACACACACACACAGACAGGCAGAGAGAGAGAGAGACTAGTGGCAATTTGGTAACCCAAACATACTGGTAGGTTATTTGGCTGCTATGCTCTTATGTTCTTTGCTGTTGTGTTAGATTGTGATTGAGTGAGTTTGAGGAAATTGTTCAATATCAAAAACAAATATATAAAACAAGGTTAGTAAAAATGAACAGAGAACAAATGGTAATTCAGTAATGGCAATAAAAAGTGTGAAACATTGACTTTACATAGGTTGTTCATCACAGTTAATTATCCAGAAAGGGTCAAACCAATTCATAGTCATGTTTCTATTTAATCCTTCGGTGTAAGATCAGGAGTGAGCATGGTTTTAAAGATTGCTGACCTCTTTTCAGTTAAAAGGCACAAGAAAGAAAGTTGAAAGTTGAATAATTAAAATATATTAACATATAACCATAACATTTAGATGTAATTAGAGTGATGTGGCTGATTCCGTATGAGGCTTTGAAGGACAATAAACTTGTATTGTAAGGCCTTACCTGAAGTGACCTCGGTTGTTGCATTTAAATTATGGAGAAGAACATCAAACATTAGTATTTGTACTTGAACCTTCTGTAAACAAATAACTGAGAGACAAATAAAATTGAAACAAATAAATAACATTGACCTTATAACAGAGAGACGCATGACTGCTGTAGATACACCTCTTATTGTTCAGTGAACAATAATTCAGACTATTTGTTTAGAGATATATCAAGAATAATAGAGGCTGATTTCTTCTTCTGTGCTGATGTGGATCAATACTTTGTTGGTGGATCTTCTATAATGCCAAATTTCTTTAGATGTTTGTATCCTTGTTGAAGGGATTTCATGGAGTGGTTTCGCCCATCTGTGGGTTCGATTAGCTGTCAGGGGAAACCCCACTGATTGTGATCCCTGCTCATTTGATTATATGGCGTAGCTGAGCCTTACGGTGCAAATTGCCTGATTCATTAGTGATCTTATCTGCCGTTTTTTGCTTATCTTGAGCAAATCCACTCTGTGCATGCTCAGAAAAGGGAGATAAGAAGCAAAATCCACTGCGTAAGTGAAGAATTTCTTAAGTTAAGATGAAAACCATCTTAACTTCACTCTTATCTCCCTGTTTCTTCTTAAAATAAGCATCTTAACTTTTGCACAAGGTAAGATCACTAATGAATCAGGCCCCTAGTGAGTGCATTGCAGGGATTTATGAGGTGGGAGATCTGATGGCAACTGATGATTATTAAAGTAAGGTGTTTGCTGTGGCATTTGAGTGAGCTTAATTTGAATTGAAGTGAGTCGACTACTTGCTGAGCTAATGGTGGCTGCTGCCTCATGTTGCGGTTCACGGGAGGGTTAGCCCAAATTCTTATTCCTCCACTGGGAGTGGATTAACTGCACAATTTAATTTATAGCTTGCACCTCAGGATTTATTGTCTCTATATAAGATGAGGGATTCCTGATAACAGTAAACTTACCTTGGTAGGTAACAGGAGCTCTGATATCTGCATCCTGCTCATATGGCCACTTAATAACGCCCTTGGGTTAGTAATTTTAATTGTTTGATGAAAGTGAGTAGTGAATATGACATCTGATTGGTCAGGGGAAGTGGCCATCCAATTAGGTGCTGCATGTTCTGTCCATAGACTGTATGCCCTGGAAGACTACAGTCCTTCAGCACTGCCAGCTCTTTATGTCTTTGTTCTGAAATGGTATTTGGGTGGCTTTTAGGAGACAATGGGTAGCATGCTGTGCTGGAGGGACAGATGTTTGGTTGACCAAAGGTGGAACCAATTTCTGTGACTGATTTGTGTGGTGTGGAGGTTGATTGTTAGTGAGCGACAGTGGAGTCTAGGAGCCAGCCTAGCCTCTTAATCTTGTAATTTGCATTTAGAAGGAATAGCCTGCAGTTATCTAGAAGAGAAAACAATGGAGGACCAGTAACAGCACTAAAAAAGGTATTATCACCCATAGCAACCAATCAGTTACTAATACAGTTTAGACAAGTAAAGAAAACATCTGGGTCCTGTGGATTAAATGAACCTTTTTGCAGCTACCTGTGCTCCAGTATTTATAAATAAAGGTAGAAGTGGCTCTGCCCTAATGATCTTATAATCTAAAATTGGTGAATAGCATTGTATAATTTAGGCACCTCCTCAATTTAATATGATAGAATTGACTTTTGGATATATAGACTTTTGGATTCAGCTCAGTACTTTGTAGAATCTTCCAAATATAATAATGTATCCTGCACTGTAGATGATAAGATTTCTGTGTATAAAGTGGCCTTGTGCATTCACACAGGTCAAGGAACTCCACCTTGACATCTGTTATATAAAATGGGAAGAAGGATGGGAGCTAAAATCAAGAGTGTGCGGCAGCTGTTAATGGAGATTGTTGTTTTGTTCTTTGTAAAGAAAACCATTCCAATCATCTGCCACTTATCCCCTACTTCTAAACAAGTAAAAATCAAAAAGGATTTTATTGAAAGCAAAACACACCTTTTATAATTTGGATCATCGCCTTCAGCAGTCGTTAAGGAGTTAACATATAAAATAACTTTGTAATCTGTGATTTGTAATGTCAGAACTGACTGATTACAAAAATTTGTCTATTATGTATAATACTATTATTAATATGCATTTATACAATATGAAAAGTGTGGGTCACTTTAACAAGTTTCCTGATGGGCCCTTCCTAGCTCAGTCCAGAACTACAATTTAGTATGGAAATTAAATATATTCTAGTTGCTATAGAAGGGATTTATATTGAAGTTACAGTTTTGCGTTAAAAATCAATGTGTATGCCATGTGCATCAATGGTAAAGACTCATCAATCAACCCTGACTACAATATTTTGAAAGTTCTCCCGTAACATGTTTTATTATTACACTTTGTAACATAATAATATAAAGCAGTCCATTTTTATTATGAGTGAGATCATACCTCAGTAGACTTTCTGGCTCCCGCTATGTATAAAGTAAACGAAAAGCAGTTTGAGTTCTGCTGCCACTTTAAAATATGCCAAAGGACTCTGGGATATGTTGAAGCAGTATGCGGTTTAATTTCTCATCCTGGACTGGATCAAGGTCGTCATTCCTGAGAGCTGATTGGCGTACACTGACTCCTTACACCCTGTTATTACTTATTTATTTAGCACTGCTGTTTCTGCAGGTACAAATGTTACAACATTTTAAGCTATGAATTAATTATCGAGGTAAATAAGTCCTTCAGCTTCAGTTGTTCCCAGAGACCCTCCGGAATGGTCCTGGGGGCACTCCAGGGCAATATAAAATTGCAGGTATTTCCTCGCAACCCTGAGAAATCCGCAATGTTTGGGTGCTGTAGTACCCGGAAATGTGCACAGCTGTGATGTTTGGCAGAACATCGCGGCTAATTGCATTCACCCCTAGAGGTCTATTTATGATAAGGAGAAAAGCCTACATCCGGCAAAAACACTTTTTAGACAATATGATAAGTTGTGTTTTGGACATGTTGAGCTTTAGGAGGCGTTGGGACATCCATGTGAAATAGCAGAGAGACAATTGATTACACAAGATAGTACAGAAGGGGTGAAGTTGGGCACTCTTACCCTTTTTTTTATTTCCCCTTTGTATTTATCTAATGTAAATATTACGAGTTTGAATGCATATAACATATGCTTATTACATACTTTTACCTAGTTTCTTTGAAGATATTAAGTATGTTTGTGGAGCTGTTTTTTCAGTAGATTGTCATCATTTTTCTCTTTGTATCATAAGTTCCTTGACTCAGTCTGCTCTTATCAGTCTTACATGTGCATGTGGCAATCGTTTTAATAGATTTGCCCAATATATACTGTGCATAGAAAAAACAGCAAACAAAAATGTGGTAGCATATTTTTCAGAACAACATCAGCAATTCTCAAGGTATGGTAATCCCTGTTACATTAACATTATCCAAACTTTCATGATGCATGAAAACGTGAATTTCTGCAACTGCGCTACCTTCTGCAAACTACTGTGCATTAGTCTTGTGTTATACAGGTAACTGACCCCTAGTTGATGCGGTAGGATGTCTGAATTCTTAAATAGTGTTCCTTGATGGTCACTCCTATAAATACACCCTTTATTCATTGTCTGCATGATCAGAGGTGGATTGTCTGTCGGATGGGTCTGGACAGTGTGGGCCGATGCTGAGCCCTGAGAACGTCACACTGGGGCAGTTATTTCCTAAGGCTGCAGTGTACTGGAGCTGAAGAATCCGGCATATTCGACTATTTATTAGCGTTAACCAGCCAGATATGTTTGTCACAGGGGAATGTGACTCAGCACATAAATTGCCAGCTTCTTAAAAGGCCACGGCATCAAAGCCTAGTTGGCTCCGCATACATCACCCCCATCCCCTGGCCTAAACTTTTTTCACAATTTCTCCTATGTTCAAGTGCAAACTAACAAAACAAATCAACACTTGCAAGATTTTCCTGAAGCCCAAGTTTTATTAGGAAAACTATTTTTTATGTATTATTCTGATTTTGCTGTTTTGGTGGAGTTTAGCAAGAAATAAAACACACATTTACCATTTCACAATTATTTGGGTATCTATTTTTTTGTCACATGTTATAAAGAAACCAACGGCATCTTCTGAAAAAAGGAAGGTTATGATTTGTGTACCAAATTGGGCTCAACACAGGGGTGAGAAAAAGGAGGAGATAGTGGGGTAGAAGAGACAGCATTAAGGAGCTTAGTAGGGTATTGAGTTCAGTAGCTGTGTATATGGAGAGGGAATAACACATCCATAAGAACCTTAGAGTCCCCTCGGTGTCTGCAACAAGTAACATTCATGTTAGTAAATAATGTGCATTGCTCATATAATCATCATATCCACAAAAACATGTCCACAAAAGACTAACATATATTAAAGATCAGTTCTACAAACAGCCCAAAGCAAGTTGGTTAATGAAGTTGGAGAGAGCCTACAGAGGCAATGTGAGGACCAGCAACTCAGCCATCCTAAATGTTGTTGAATTTCACTGGACAATATCTACATACACACATGTTGTTATGAAGGGGCAGAACATTGGTGATCCAGAAAGCTACAAGAGAAAGAGCTGCTTATAGCCATTACAAGCAGGGGTGCCCCTTTAAAAAAATACATTTCACAAGGATTCTTCTCCCACATTTTGTGTCTTGCCTCATCTACCAATTTCAAGATCTAGATTAAAGGACAGAATACATGAAGAATAAACAGGAGATGTTTTATTATATTAAGTTAGGTTTAATTGAATATGATTACCATTTGAGTTACCTTTGGGGTATTCCGTTCAAGCCAAATTCCACCATTCCCTGAACAACTGAACTACATTGAGACTGTAGGGGTGGTGTGCTGGATTCAGATATCAAGTGACCTTGGGCTCTAAGAGGGAGGATAGAGATTTCAGTAATCGCAATGTGTAGAACAAAATGGTACACAATATAAAAATGATTTATTTTATTCATAACATGATTAAGAAGATCCAAAAGGCATAAATAACATGATTATATGCAATGAATGTAATACATCTCAATAGCAAAAAAATGTATCTGATTATCCATGTGAATATTATAATTGGCATAGTTATTTTTTATTTTTTTTTAAACTATGGATTATATAATGGAGATGTAAGGGTGGGCTTGCTGGGAAGAGCATTGCCAGTTGTATTCCTGATGGGCCTCTGAGACAGAATAGACCCCAGGTACCTGTAAAGAGTGATGCCCACCTGGACACGTAGAAGGACCAGATGATAGAAAGAGACACACTGTAGGCTGTAGCGGGACAGTCCCCAAGGTGAGCACGGGGGCTAAGTGGTTAGCACTTCTGCCTCGCAGCACTGGGGTCATGAGTTTGATTCCCGACCATGGTCTTATCTGTGTGGAGTTTGTATTTTCTCCCCGTGTTTGTATGTTCTCTCCGTGTTTGTGTGGGTTTCCTCCAGTTGCTCCGGTTTCCTCCCACACAAAAACATACTAGTAGGTGAATTGGCTGCTATCAAATTGACCGTAGTCTCTCTCTCTCTCTCTCTCTCTCTCTCTCTCTGTGTGTGTGTGTTAGGGAATTTATACTGTAAGCTCCAATGGGCAGGGACTGATGTGAATGAGTTCTCTGTACAGCGCTGCGGAATGAGTAGCGCTATATAAATAACTGGTGATGATGAGGAGTGACTGTTAGCTCTGAGGTATACCGATACTGCAGGTGCTATCTGGAGAAGTGAATAAAGGAGTGTGAAACCAATGTGAGAGGGTCTGACACCCATTTATTCAACATCTGTCCTGTTAGGTGCATAACTAGAAAGTTGTGGACTCCATATAAAAGCATTGAAGAAGTCCATAAAGCTTCTAGGAAGGTACATCCTCCCCTCACTTACCTGATTGGACTTGCTTCCTGCCTCATCTCGTGTGCCTCTGCCCTGCAAGATGCTCTACACTTCCTGCTCAGAGAGGAAGGTAACAGTAGAGTTCCCTTCTGCTGTGAACAAAATTTAATTTTGGAGCCCTACAATGCTGGCTCACGTGTACAGTATTCCGGGTCTTCAAATGCCTTGCAGCATCAGCGGTCACACCAGGGAGCTCATTGCCTTCTGTCTGCGGACACTAGCCTATTCTCTTCTAAACACTTTAGCACAGTGGAGGGCACAGAGGGACAGCACCCGGAGAAACCCATGGGGCAGCTGCATGAGACCCACCAGCTGAGGGACCCTGATACCCATGCTGTTACGTACTTGGGTAACTGTGTCACCTCAGGATCAAAACTTGTTTTTAAACTTACATGTACAAGAGCTGTTACACACTTAAACCCCACAGAGCCTGAGACAAGCGGAGAAAGGACTGAGCTACTAGGAGAAAACCCAGGACATAGATACTTGTGCAAAACCACTTACACTACCTCACCCAGTGTATATTTCACATATAAACCAATTTGATACAGCTAAAATCAAATTTTAAAGTATTTTTGGATCATCTGTAAGCAAAATAAGGCTTTAATGTGGAATATGAAGTTCAATGTCTTTTTTTTATATCCTAGTCATTTGTAGTGTTTCATATGAGAATGTACAACAAGCACATCAATACTAAACAAAAATCTTATGTGAAGAATGTTCCTTTGTTTGTAGCTTGTGTTGAGGGGGCATGTTAGGCTAATCTAAGTGTGATCTTACTATAAAACTGTTGTAAAGCAAACATATCTTATGATAATGTAATATAAACAATACCTAATAACCACATACACTTGTTAGAAAAAAAAGTCACATAATCTACTTTTGACAACAAAATATGTTGTATCAGTTTGCATTGCAGCCAGTGGTTTATGGGTGGAGACAAATTAGAAATGTAGACAGACATTTGCATTACTTTACTTTTTGGACAGTCTGCCTGGAATGCATGCCAGGGAAAATTAGCGGATTCCTCAAAGGCACATTACCACAACCCCATTGGGGAAAAACAAACTTGGCTGTATTTATAGTTCAGTGGTATAATGTTAAATATATTTACTTTGTTGAAAACAATGAAAGATCATTTTTTATATATATATATATTTCATCTCTTCCTGTTGTAGCCTGAGAGACATAAATGCTTGCAGCTCTGAGAGTAGTTGCCAGCGATAGTATAGAACTCATCTGGATCAGACTTCAAAATGTTATCATGTTCTTGTAGCTCGCTATGTACTGTTCTGGAGTTACAGCAATATGGCTATTGTTGGACATGTCTAATGTAACCACTTCCGCAAGCCATGTTTGCACTTGCTAACAAAACCAGCCTTTTCTGTAAGTTCAGTATAACCATACAACACTATTCCATAAATTTAATTTATTTGCTCTCACTATACTCCAATAATAATATTACTCCATCAAAATATTTTATATGTAATTATTAAAGATGCTCAGGCTCGGTTTTCTGGAAACTGAGCCAACCCGAACTTAGGGGATCCGACTAGGCTCACGAGCCGGCTCGTTACTTTTGCGCATCCTCAGATCTGAATCAAGGCAAAACGTTATTGTTGCGTTGTTGGATCGTGCGGGTTTTGGATTCCATAAGTAACTCCCACCGCAGGAGATCCAGCGCCATTGCTCACACAGAAACAGGGGTAGCATTGTTCACTCTCCAGTCTCCAGTGCCATTGCTCACACAGAAACAGGAGGGGTAGAAGTGTTCTTGTCACTTGACAAAAATTGATTGGAAATTATTGGAAATTAATGTTATTGAGGTTAATAATAATGTAGGGATAAAAAAAAAGCCAAATGATGTGATTTTAGCAAAAAAAAATAGGAATTTTAGAAAAAAAAATGGGATCCCAAACCAAAACACACGAGGGCGGTTTTGCCAAAACCAAAACACAAAGTTAATCCAGATCCAAAACCAAAACACGGGGGTCAGTGAACATCTCTAGTAATTACCAATTCCCCCTTTAAAACACGATTGAAACATGCATTTTCCCTCTACTCCCCGGTTTCATTCAGTTAATCATAATATGAACAATTAAATCATCATTCACAAACATCCATAACAATATTGTAGCTGCTTTAAAAACTTGCAGCTAGTTATTCTCACTGGGCCAAGACTGCCTCATATATGTTATTATAGAAGGTAATTGAAGGTTATGCTATTTTATGACAGATGAGATAGATTAATGCTTCAAGATTTTCCATATTAGAACCAATCCAATGTGATATTGCACTGTTGTTTCTTAGCATTTTCATTTGAGTGGAAATAGTTCAACTCTAGTTTAACTTGCAAACATTTGCCAATTTAAATGCTGCCAATCTGACCACTGAAAGATGAAATTGGGTAAATATTGTGTTTCTGGAAACAAATGGTTAGGTTTGGATTACCAAATGGGGCATGACACAAAACTTTGTTTGTCCATCAATCAGATCGTTTTATGTGGCTGAAAATTGAAAAGAACATGGTTTCTGCAGTGCTCGCATTGTATACTGGATGGAATTGTGTGTGTGTGTGTGTGTGTGTGTGTGTGTGTGTGTGTAGTTTGAGTTTGTAAGTTTTGATGGCCCAGCATTTGAATGATCTATAATTTGGTGTTCATGATGTATGTAAATACACAGATTACCAATTTATTTATTAATCAACAAAATTGACAGGGCCTTATTACCTAATAGGCTGAATAGGGCGCCAGACTTTAGGAGGGGGGGGGAACGCAAACATTTTTGGGGTGCAAATTGTGACAGGGGGAGGTATTAGCTGAAGCTAATTTTAAAATATAAGAGAATAGTTGTTCTCCAAAGTAAAAAAGAAAACATGAAAGAAAATGTAGTAAGACTTTAATCTGTATTTCCAGGAGAAGGCTGAATACAAAGAGTCGTCCTTGGGTGGGCACTTGAGGATAAGTGAGTAGGAGAGAAAAGGATGGCGACAGGCGCAGGCTCCTCCCTCTTCACATCTTCACCCTCAGTAGTGCTCGCCCTCAGTAGTGCTCGCCCTCAGTAGTGCTCACCCTCAGTAGTGCTCACCTTCAGTAGTGTTCACCCTCAGTAGTGCTTGTCCTCAGTAGTGCTCGCCCTCAGTAGAGCTCGCCCTCAGTAGTGCTCGCCCTCAGTAGCGCTCACCCTCAGTAGTGCTCACCCTCAGTAGTGCACGTCCTCAGTAGTACTCGCCCTCAGTAGTGCTCGCCCTCAGTAGTGCTCACCCTCAGTAGTGCTCGTCCTCAGTAGTGCTCGTCCTCAGTAGTGCTCGTCCTCAGTAGTGCTCGCCCTCAGTAGTGCTCACCCTCAGTAGTGCTCACCTTCAGTAGTGTTCACCTTCAGTAGTGCTTGTCCTCAGTAGTGCTCGCCCTCAGTAGTGCTCGCCCTCAGTAGTGCTCGCCCTCAGTAGTGCTCACCCTCAGTAGTGCTCACCTTCAGTAGTGTTCACCCTCAGTAGTGCTTGTCCTCAGTAGTGCTCGCCCTCAGTAGTGCTCGCCCTCAGTAGTGCTCGCCCTCAGTAGCGCTCACCCTCAGTAGCGCTTGTTCATGCCTCTGTTCTGCTATACAGTTATGGTTTTTATTAAACAAAATAAGTGGCAGAGATTGTCGTCACCCTTTTAAAAAGCCAAGTGGAGCTGAGTTTCGAATACACGGGAACATAAACATTGGTGGTGCGGTGAGAAGGAAGGTGGATATTAAATTAAGAATGGTTAATTTTTAACTACCACTTATTAGCCTGGCGTGGAAGGCAAGGGGGCGCCCAAGCTGTTAGGGGGGCGGAATGAACCCTTAATCAGACCCTGGAAATTGATCAATGTCAAATTCCGACTTTGCTCTGTGTGGGTATACTGAGTTCTCAGTAAACAAAATTCAGTCTATGTCTAGAGAAAAGCGAAGTTATGGTGAAATTTGACATGAGTTACGTTTCATAAGGGAACAGGACATTTTGCATTGTGGTCTGGTTTGAGTATAAAAAGAGAGAAGCCCAGGTGGAACAAAAACGACGGGGGGAATCCTGCGCTGAACACTTAAGGCCAAATTCCGTCTGGAGAAACATCCAAACTTCCACAGAAAACATGTAATTAGGAATAGGATAGATCATTCCATAAAAACAATTTTTACATTTTTGCTTATTTCTAACTCGATCCCTCAAGCTACATAGGATAAAATAAACTCATATCATTTTGCCAAGTGAAGTATCTGTTTGTGAATCTTGGGTTGTTTTAGCATATTGTGCTGTATTTTGCATCCATATTGCAGCTCAACCTGTTTTACTCCAAGGGGTATATTTACCAAACTGCGGGTTTGAAAAAGTGAAGATGTTGCCTATAGCAACCAATCAGATTCTAACTGTCATTTTGTAGAATGTATTCAGTAAATGATAACTAGGGGCATGATTCATTAAGGATCTTAACTTAAGAAACTTATTAATTCAGTCTCCTGGACAAAACCATGTTACAATGCAAGGGGTGCAAATTAGCATTCTGTTTTGCACATAAGTTACATACTGACTGTTTTTTCATGTAGCACACAAATATCAACTTTAAATTTCAGTGTACAAATAAGCTATGAAGTATTTGTGTGCTACATGAAAAAACAGTCAGTATTTAACTTATGTGCAAAACAGAAAACTAATTTGCACCCCTGTAGTGTAACATGGTTTTGTCCAGGAGACTGAAATAAGAAATTTCTTACGTTAATCAGGCCCTAGAATCTGATTGGTTGCTATAGGCAACATCTCCACTTTTTCAAACTCGCAGTTTGCTAAATATATCCCCAGATGTTATTGAATTATAATGTCCATGTATTATTTGGTGTTAAAATCAAGTTAAAGTCAAAGTCAAACAGATAATGCCTACAAAGGATGTGTGGAATTGTTCATTCAGATTATCTTCAGGTTTCTTAATTCTGGTCTACAGCTTGTCGGCTGCTCCTTGTCTAGCAACCATAGCCACTGACCATAAAAACTGCAAGCATTTAGATGCCTCTGACATAAGCTGTTGCTAGATTATGTCACCCAGCCAATTCTTACCAAGTGCAAAGTCTCCTGTCTTTAGTAGCTGTGCTTAGTACATTGAGATGAGGGCATTTTTTATGGTGTTCCTTGCAGCCAGGTAGCTTTCTCTGTTACATAAATTCTTAGCACCTAAAATTGAAATGGGTTGAAGGTCTTTTGTTTTCTCTTGTTTAATACACGTTCCCCAGACTACCTATCTTCAGTTTTGGCCAATGAATTTGCTGAGTAAGTTTTTGGAAGATCTAGTGCCCTTAGTTCTGAAAAGGGCTACAAATCCGGGAACATGAAAAATAAAACCTGCCGTGCCAAGTTCAGCAAGGCTGCATTTTGTAGGATGATTAAAATAAAATAAGAAAGAGTTGTTTCAACACTAAAGAATTTCATCTCTCTTTTTTTCTGCTAAAAGCAGATCAGAAAGAGCACTCTAAATCCTACGTTATAAGCATACATGTGGAGGACTAAGTCTGCCCTGGATTTTTCAGAAACTTAAATATTAACTCCTGCACTTCCAAAGCTTAATTGTTTCCATTCTTCAATATTATACCTTTATCTCATAAAGACTTCTGGATATTCTTGTGTTGATCAGCAGCCACAGCTGCAGGATAGAAACCTGTAGGAGTATTGTAGAATGTACATCAGTGGTCAACTATGTGCACGACTGGTGTAGTTATCTATTCTATATTGTTGATGTTAAAGGATTTGATAAAGTTGTTATGCCACTAGATACCTAAGCACATGGGCCCTCTATAGCTCTGGGCCCCAGTAATTTACAACTTAATACTTTTTAAGGGGATCACATGTGGCCTTTGGGGATTTTGAAAGCACCATTCGCTCACTTCTGTTCCAGTGGTAGAATCTTTGGATCGCAGTTTGCACAGTGTATGTGAATGAGTTCTCTGTACAGCGCTGCGGAATCAGTGGCGCTATATAAATATATGGTGATGATGACGATGATGTAAGCAGCAGATCAATGTATGAATGACTGTTAAATGATTTAAGAAGACACCATCATCTTGTTAAAACAAGCTGAAACTTTATTGTTAAAAATGAAAAATGCTATTAATGGGTCATCCGTTGCTCACTACTTCAGTTGTCCGGTCCATCTTTGCGACTTTTAAAGAAGCACTAGACCTGAACCTTAACATTTAGCATTGGGAGAAAGTTCACCATTTTAAAATAGAATGTGGTGCTTGACTTACGTTGGTAGGTCCCTTTCCTGAGCTGCTGAGATCACAAAAATCTTCAACTTGTCAGCACAAACTCAATAAATACTTTGGCCCTGATTGATTAAGGAAAGTAAGGCAAAAAAAAATGAGAATGTTTTCTCCTGGAAAAATAATGCAGGGGATGCAAATTAGTTTATTATTTTGCACATTAGATAAACACTGGCTGTTTTTTCATGTAGCACACAAATACTTGATAGCTTATTTGTACACTGAAATTTAAAGTTAACCTAGGACATGCCCTACCCCAACTATGAATCTGTCCTCACATTTTAAATTTAGCTCCCCCCCAATGCAACATGGTTTTGCCAAGGTGCAAAGTTACTCACTTTTTTTTGCTTTACATTCCTTAATGAATCAGGCCCGTTGTTGTTAAAGGCAATCTGGCAAAAGATCTGGCATAAAATAATTGCGTATATAAAATTCTATAACATACTAATGTTTGACTATAGGGATTCTATATTGCTAAGAGCATTTTTAGCCTGTGGAGTGGTGCTTATAAGAATCAATAAGGTTTTATGTGAACCAGTTCTGTGGATGGCAATGTACTCAGAGTTCTGCTTACCCATGACCAACCTCTTCTTGCTATTAGGAGTTGTAGTTCCACAACAGCCTGAGAGCATCAGAATGTATAATTCTGTTCTAGATACACATGTGACCCAACACCCTCAGTATAAGCTGACTATGGGATGGGACCATAAACCATTTCACTGTAAGCTGAACAGTCTATAAATTTTAACTTGTACAGAAAATGAAACAGATCCTGATAACTGCTTTATATTTGCGCCTAACAAATTGCTTAGTTACGCAGCGCTTGGTGTGCTATGACCTAAGTGTGCTGGAGTTTCCAGTTGTGTGCTAATGCTTAAATCCACCAGAAATTATAGCCTTATTAATATATCTTGAAGTAAAGATTCAATTTCCAAAAGCCTCAGACCACAACCTGATCCTGTAATCCCATTTTCACCAAACACCAGCTGCCCTCTTGGCCCGGTGCTCATTAAGCATTTACCATGGCTATAATATTACTGCTAGCACACATTCTGCTAAAAATCCTGGTGCTCTAGTTAGGAGTAGGGAAAAGCAATTAAATCTTCATTTACCAAAACACACCTCCATACAAAGCTCAGACATTAGTTTATTGCTGCATGTAATGCTAAAGAAAATAGATTGAACATCAAGCGTAGACCGATAACTGACTCAGTGTCTCTTTAAAGGCATTTACTGAAGTAGAGACTTACAATACTTAGCCCTCTCTTCCCTCGATGATTTAAACCCTTCCTTGAACATTTTAAACCAAACATATGAAATTACTCATGGGTAACGTCAGACTTGTAAAATTAGTTGAATTTACTTCATGTTTGAAGCCTTTAAAATCAACAGGAATGGACCCAAACCACTATATCCAGAGTCACCTTGGCAACCGGACACGTGAGCAGCCATTTTTACAGATCTAATAACATTTGTAATTCAACTATATATATGAGAAGAGAGGGGCAAAGAGCACTGAGATTAATACACAATGAAGAATAGGGCTTTCAGTTGTACTACATGAAATTATATATGTATGTATATATATATATATATATATATATATATATATATATATATATATAAAATCTTTTTACATAAACATACTTTGTTAGTGTTATAACATACTAGTGGGTTTAATTATTTATTATGTACTGACTGCTGATTTCTGATATTCCATGATAACACCTATAGTTTCTGTGCTCCATGAGTCACAGTGTAGTTGCTTGGGGTCATACCTCTGGCTGCAGCCATCTCCAGTACGAGCACTGTAAATAATATAGGTTAGTGAGTTCACAGTGTAGAAGTAGAACAGTCATCTACATATATATGGGGCAGCCAACTAGTGACATGTGGTGCCGCTGTAGTGTCCTAATTTGTAGACTTTTCTGCTAAAGAATCCTCTTCATTTACATGTAGATCTAGTTTCCAACATGTTTTTCTAGAAGCTTCTTCTCTTATCTGAGGTAAATGAAGTAGTTCCTTATTATATATGGCGCAGACTACACATAGATGTCAGTGACAGTATTTCTGTCAGCATTATAATCACAGAAACAATACTACACAACAGTGCAGGGGAGAACTCAATTGCCGGCGATGTGGCGGGCGGACATCGCACCGGACGAACACATTGCCGGCAATTATGGTAGAAAACGCCCCTCATTTTTTCTTCACACCTCTATAAGATGTTCCGGAGACACTTTGTGGCTAATGGAATTCACTCCATAGTATGCTTTTGTTGCGACTAATTCAAATTGAGCCCTATGATCTAATGGGTCAATAGCACTTGGTTGAGGCAATCATAATCATCTTCATCATTTATTTATATAGCGCCAGCAAATTCCGTAGCGGTCTACAATTGGGGACAAATGTAGTAATAGACATTAGACAATAATGGGTAATGCAGACAAAGAGGTGAGACGGTCCTGCTCGCAAGCTTACAATCTATAGGCAATAAAACATCTATGTTTGTGTGGCTTCAGTACAGACTATTTTAAAACATAAGGATCTGTACTATATGCAATATTTAAACATTTTAAAAAATAGGGTTACAAGAGGTTATTTCTGAAACTGGAATATGTACCCTGGATTTCATATCACCATAATAATTCAATGATAGATTTCTCACCATGGCATGTATGATACATGCAGTCATTTATAGTATATGTTTTGTCCTTAAAACAATGGAAGGGTTACATTTTGCTGTATCAACATGTTATATTATCCTGCACATAACCTTGATTTAAACTTATGCTCCCTACCTCTAGTGAGCTGTGAATATGATCCGATTTTCACATAGCCTGAGACAAAGGCCAACAAAGTTTTAAGAAGTTTTTCAGATGCAGTAAGTGGCGAAATTGGCAATGAATGATTTTAATGGATTGTCTGTCTGCAGGAAAATTGAATTGCTTTGAACAATTTAGACTCTTGGACAAGTTCTAAGAACCATAAAGGTGCAAACTTGTGAGCTTTTGTTGTGAAAGTAATAATGTCCAGTAAATAATAGGGATATTTAAGGCTTTTGCAGGGATATATGAATCTTTACCATCCGTTTGAGACTGCAATAAATTGGGTCACCAGGAAAACCGCCCGGAAAACTTTTGATCAAGTTTATGATGTAGCACTTTGCTGCTTAGAGTTTGCCAGAGTATCAATTTTTTTTTAAAACTTACATTTTTATTAGCTTTTTTAGCAGCAAGTACAATATAATAATACTAAATACAATATATCCAAACAGTTTAAAGAAAGTCACACAAAAATGCGGTTCCTGCAGTGCTTACACTATTTGCTCCTATATTGCAATATGCGCTTTCTTTCGGCATCTGCGAGGTTGATAAATGTATCTTCTGATCAGACTGCTGGGTGGTTTTGAGTCCGTAGTTGGGTGCATGGAATGTACTTAGTATGTACCCATATCCTCAAACATGATGTTGTTTTGCAGAATAAGATTAAATGAGAAGGGATGGAGAGGGAACCTTTGGTGGTAGTGTTTAGCAGGGGGCTGCATAGCATTATTCTCCCAGCAAAAGGACTTCTAATTTAGTGATATTCATCAGGTGCAGGTAATTAGATATTGTCCTATATTTTCAATTGCATGCCTTTTGTACCTTCCACATGTACTTTAAATTGGAAAGTTAATTTTAAATATTGCAATACACACTTTTGTAAATGAGTTACAGTCTGTGTATTGTATATTTTCCATCTATAAGCTAAGTACATTTCCAGGAAACATTAACACTTGAAGTAGAAAGTAATTGGGTAAAGGAATTGATGACGTGAACTGAGGTAATGCAGGGCCGTCTTTCTGACTGGGCACGATGGAGGCCCCTGGGCTAAGGGGGCCTCCATTCCCCCGTAGGGCCCCCCCCGTTATCCAAGCTGTACCCGCCCCCCCGTGATCCGAGATGCCCACCCCCCCCCCCCTCCC
Organism: Mixophyes fleayi; assembly: GCF_038048845.1. Lineage (NCBI taxonomy): Eukaryota > Metazoa > Chordata > Amphibia > Anura > Limnodynastidae > Mixophyes > Mixophyes fleayi. The sequence goes on from NC_134407.1 coordinate 37,518,638, forward strand.
GGCACTTACCTCCTTCTCCGGCGCGCTGTAAACTCTTTACTGAGAGTAAGGAGACTTTACTCAGTAAGGAGACTACAGCTCGCCGGGGAAGGACCGCAGTGAAACCCCCCCACGCCCCCGACCGATCAATACTGCTGCTGAGCACTTTCAAGGGCCCCCTGGATGCCATAGGCCCCTGGGCTATAGCACGGAGGAGCACAGAACAGCGACAGCGTCAAAGAAGAGAAGGGGAACGGACTCGGAGAACAAGGCGATTGAAAGGTAAGTTAAGGGAGGATTTGAAAAAAAAGTGATATATATGTATATTATATATATATATATATATATATATATATATATATATATATATGTATATATATATATATATATATATATATATATATATGCCCTGTAATGTTGCTAAGGTGGCCCTGGGGTGATGGATTCTGTCTCCGACCCACAAATTATTTGCTTTTCCCCCATTTACCTCTTTGAAGGAACCTTTGCAGAGAACAATGCTAGAGTTCTAGTTTAGTGTCCTTGTGGCTCTCCGGGGCCCTTTTCTGATCGGGACCAAGAATAGAGACAACATGGTCTTGTCAAAAGGATGTAATAGTAATAATCATTTTAGTCACATCATTTGGCAATCCTCATATGTTAGGGTAAAGTTTCTTCCAGTCTGACCTTTGTGTTGTGCCACTATATGGCCTACAGAGTCCCATATATTATAGAATATCTAAGCAGCAACTTAACAGTATATGACCAAAAAGGCATACAGTAGATTACGCGAGTCATTGACAAAAATGTTAAAACAAAAGTTTCCACCTGTAGGAAAACAACTATTTCTGTTGATATTTTAATAATACTTTTCTATGTTTCCTTAAAAAAAAAAAATCCTTATTTTATGATTGATGATATGAACACAGTGCCTGAAACTTAGAACCTTGAAATCCCCCAAAAACGGATGAAACCAATTTTAGTAGTAGTGGATTCTTCTGCTTTACTTTTCTCTATGTTAAACGGTACAGTTTCTATGCCAAATTACATTCAGGGGCACAGCTTTCGACACGTAGCACTTCATAATGTACTGCTGGCAATCATATCCTTCTTTCTCTGAATGTATAGAGACCACGTCTAATAAAACTCATGTAGAGAACCTTCTTCATCAGTATCTGTAATTAACACCACAGAAACCTCTTGAGCAGAGGCAGTTTGGACCTTTGAAGTCCCTCTGTAAACCAGAGTACGCTCCTAAGCCTTAAATCCCCCATAAATCTGCGCAAAGGATTCTGTCCAAGTCTAGGATGATGGCTGCCTGGTCCCCAGTGCACTGGAAGCTTTGACTTTATGGACTTTCATCCCCAATTAAACTGCCAGAGCTGCTTTAAAATGGCAGGAAATTCCTTGCGAGATAAGCTCAGTACGACAAGCGCTCTGATTAAGTATATGCTGCGTTCAAGTGTTACCGACCAACAGGCCAAGAGTGCTCTTGATCTGAAGTGTTCCAAGTAAACAGGAAGAAATCCCGTATCTTATCCTGTTTCATGGTCCCTCTCAAGGGTGATAAATACAGAAACCACTTCACACAACCTTCTGTTTAGATCAGGCAACATAAAAAACATGCTTTCAGACTTTTCAGATGAGTTTATGGTATTGTAATCAACTGCCTGCACAGATCTTTGCTGACAGCTATTCTGTGTTCTGGGTGCAAACGTTTTTATTGCGTACAGAATTGTATGGTTGGTGACCAAACAGAAAGCCATTACATTAATTTGATAACACTTGTATGAAGTATTTCCAAGTGATAATTTCTCTATTTGAAATAACATTCTGGTAATGTGATATGTTATTGAAATGCATGTAGAAGAGAAATGCTAGTGTGTGCAACTAGTCACAATGGGCGTTATTTAGAGGTGGATGTATATGCGCTAAGAAGTAACTCAAGGAAAAGATACATGCAGAAAAGCGTATTTTTGTGCATGTGTTCAGGCCGCATCTCAAGATGTCTGCAGATCAAAAACAGTAGCGAAGGTGCCAGATGTACATAATAGGTCCGAGTCATTAAGGGACATACAGTATATAATTTACAGTGGTGATGCATCATATAATAACATATATATATATATATATATATATATATATATATATATATATATATATTGGGATTTACTGTAAGGGTTGTAGATAGGTGGAATAGAGGAATCTAAACATACTTGGGATTGACATAAGTCTATCCCAAATCTAAGTCTAAAAAAGCTGAGGTTCTTAGGCGTAAAGATGGGCAGACTTGATGAGCCATGATGTAGACCACATGTTGGAAATGGGTCTGTGGACCCTGCTCTACAACTTCAGCCATGCTGACTTCATACAGAGAGAGGGGTTCTCACGGTATAGGTGCACTCTCCAGAAGGGCTCTACTTCTACTGCAGTACAGTCATTCCAAATATCCAGGAAACTTGCATCATTACTCTGCTGAAGGTGACATCTTATTTCAGGACCAAACATCCCGGTTATCAGGGATCCTCTGACTGCAGACTTGCAGTCTCTCACAGCACTCCTCTAACTGCAGGGTCCAGCCATGCTGCTGCACGTCATCACATCCCCCTCTTACATTTTTAACAATATTTCTTAGCTCAATTCACTGGCATCTGTACAAGAATTCTCTTCAAGGATGCTAACATTACACTTGCTCTAATTATAGGGTCTCTGTCCCCTCCTTTCACAAACAGTGTTGTTCCATGGCAGCCAACATGAACTCACCCCTTTGTAGTAGCTTCTCCATGGGGACTCTTCCCCCTGAACATTACTCTAGTTCCTCATCTGGAGTACCCCTGATGGTGGAGAACCCACTCTGCCTTCTCATTGGCTATTACTTTTCTGTAGACTTACGGAAGGAACTCCACCCCCCCTCTCAATGGGACTTTTCACCTGGGCACTCTCTTTCCCCAAGCTTTGTATATATTTCAGACCCCGTGGCTGCCTGCTATGGACCTGCTTCCTGACATGCAAGGGGAAACGTCCTCCTCTTCCATCCCTGGTCTCCAGCAAGATGGCCACCTATCCCTGATGGTGAAAAACAAGAGTCTTAAACTCTGGTCACCACATGAGGCTGACAGAGCCAGTACTGGTGCTTTCGCTCCGCTCAGCTAAGCTACCCATCATCACATGGCCAACTAACGAAGCCCGCCCCTTGTTACCTACAGCCCTTCTGGGCACCTCGCCTGCCACCAGCAGGACCAAGAACCAGTAACGCAATAGGCATTGTATGTAGTTATTCACACTGGCATCCACATCCTACACCAGAATAAAAGACATATGTTTTCCTTAATAATACTAAGGACATATTTTACATACTCTGCAATCTTGTATTTCTACATCTTTACTTCACTCTGGGCAGCAATTGGGTCACTTCCCAACATCCTAAAATATTTTAACAAGAAGAAAAGCTTATATAACAGTGCATCGGATCACCACATTCTTCTGGAGGTGTGTAATAATATCGGCTTGGCACTAAAGTACTTGTGGCACCATAATCTGTAAAGTCTTAATAAATGACTCTCCATTTATAATCCAATTTGCATTGCCATATATAATAATACAATGTTAGGCACAGTATCAGCTTTCTCAACTTCAACAACTGTAGTTTTTTTCCACATTCTTTAATTTACTTTTCTGTCCCTCGAAGACGTGTAAAGCTAATGAGAACTTTAAGAACTCTATAAATCATGATATTCTTATGGGACAAAAATATGTATTGCTGAGGTGTTAAATATACCTTTTAGATGGCATACAATAATGAGGAAAACATTTGTAAAGGGAAATGCTTGCTAGAAGTATAAGCTGGTTTAATGTGAAACTGTATATTGTGACATTCATAGATATGTATGTGAAAGTACTTTTATGTAAGATGTTACAACTTGCATATACTACTTGATCATAATTTTCTTTTTTGTAGTTACTAGCTCTTATATGAATCATGATATGTTTTTTTAATAGTCATTATGAGGATACCAGGCTTATTTGAAGCTCGTTTGCTTACTCAGCGCTAGCTGGTCACCTTGAGGCTACCTTACAATATCTGGTACCTCGGTGAGTTTGGAATCACTTAGGCAAAGACAATTTTAAAGATGGCAGAGCACCTTTTATTGTAAATTCAAAATAAAGATTTATATGTACAAAATACACATAGGAACAAAGGTACAGTAAATAATCACCAGGGGGGTTCACCTTACTAAACTCCCTACTGTCACGGTTCAATGCAGGAATACAGCTAGGAGCCACGAGTATGGTGAAAAACACTCAATGTTAATTTGCAGAAGAGTACAAACAGATGGTAATCATGAGATTGCAGTAAATACCAGGTACATGGCTGTTGCAAGGAAGCAGGAGGTATGGAGAGATCCCAAGCAGCCAGTAAACCAGAAGGAAGCAAAAACAAAGTAACAACAATAACCAGCAATGTATGGTGGGAGTGACAGGTATAAATGAGAACACACCCAGGTGCAAGGGATAATTGGTGAGCAGGTTAACCCCTAATACAAACAAGAAGGCACAATAGCAGCACCTCTGGTGAATGGATACTGTAACACATAAAATGAAACACAAATGATAAAGTCCAAAAGTCCAGGAGGCAGCGGCTGCCAATACAAAGCAGTAAGCTGTAGGCAGATCGTTACACCTACCCATAGGGGTTATAGTCATCGTTACTCTGGAGCGCTGAAAACCAGTCCACACTGTTCACTCCTCCATTGACTTTTACACAAAGCAGCAATTTCCACAGAGACTGAGCAGATCCAATACTTGATCCAATCCCAGACCAGTCCACCAGGAACTGTGACCTCCCCTAGTCAGTCTGTCCAAAGCCGGATGGAGAGCCACCACTAGGCGACTGGGCCCTCTCTTTTATGCCTGGTACAGTTCCTATGGTGGCATGGTGAATGTGGAGCTGGTTTCAGATAATCATTCTCCCTTGGATTGGATACCTGCTTATCAGAGGGCAGCGACTGAGTCTCCCCTAAATCCTTGGGTTGTGGCAGGTACTCTGTGGGAAGAGGCACTGGGAAGTCTGGCCAGAGCTGGAGAAGAACAATGGGCACCCATTTTCTGGGCCTTAAATTTATCCCACTTAAATCAAATCCCTATTTTAACCCATGAGTGTCTTTTTGGGCAAAAGTGTCTTGCCAGCTGATTGGCATTCCTGGCTCTATATGTCCCGCAAAGTTTATAGCCAATGGTCGTCCAACATCCCCAGGTGCCTCTGGATGACTGGCAGTCAGATTTTTTGCAATCTCCAGAGAGATTTTGAAAATGATATAGTATCTAGCTGTCCTATATAACATCAGATTCATGCTTAAAATGTACTTAACTTGCTGTTTAAATGGAAAAAATACTATCTATATTATATGCTGGATTGCTGCTTTAAGCTTTAAAGTGAAGCTGGAAGCGCTAGAGACAGAGACTACCATCATCACTATCAAATTATATAGCACCACTGATTCCTCAGCGCTGTACAGAGAACTAACTCACATCAGTCCCTGCCCCATTGGAGCTTACAGTCTAAATTCCCTAACATACACACAGACTGAGAGAGACTAAGGGCAATTTAATAGCAGCCAATTAACCTACCAGTATGTTTTTGGAGTGTGGGAGGAAACCGAAGCACCCGGAGGAAACCCACTCAAACACAGGAAAAACCTACAAACTCCACACAGATAAGGCCAGGGTCAGAAATCAAACTCATGACCCCAGTGCTGTGAGGTAGAATTGCTAACCACTGAGCCACCGTGCTGATCGATGTCATGCCGTAAAACCAAGTGAGTAAATAATTCTAAATGATATATCTCAGAAGTCTATGGTTTTGAATAGGTCAGCCTTTTTTTGCACACTGTCCCTAGGTAGAAGCTTTAAACATCCCTTTAACACATTGCTTAACACATGATGTTGCTGTCACATGCTGACCAGAAAATACTATCCTGCACTAAGGAGCCTTGAAATACTGCGTGTAGGTGCAATTGTGTGCTAACACATGCCCACAACATAAAGCCAATGACTCAAAGGGCTTCCATATAATGTCATTTACCAGAAATCCATTCTTGCTACTTAGCATACTGGCCATAAGGAAGTAGATTGAAGATCTCATCAACTCTTTTCATTGATTCATAGAGGCCTTTTGTGAGCACCGAATTTCAATTTCATGAAGCCTCAGAAATGACAACAACTTGTTTCTTTGGTAGTGTGGCCTCCATATTTTTTCAATACTTTCACATCCGTATGTCTTTAAAGAGGAACGCCAGGCATTTGGCAGCCATCCAGGTAGATGCCACTGACTAATGTTGGGAGATTCAAACTTCTCCTGCCTCTTGCTGTAGAAGAATTAATTGACATAGTGTGTGTGAGAGTAGTATTACTAGCTTAACTTATTTCTGGATGGGGTTTTTCATTATCACTGCAATAAAACCTAAAGTATAAAAATTTATTCTACAGAGTTTGCTAGATTTAATTACTCTTGTTTGCTTCACCCCTCTATGCTTTCTCTAGTCTGTACCTGGCTCTTCTGTACAATGATAGAGCTGTCAGTCAGTCCTTCTGGACGTTCCTTATGCAGTTGGTGGGCTGCGTTCATGGTATGAAGCCCCCCAAGTTGTAGATAAATATAGAAGGAACACTGTGTGTATGTATGTGTGACGGAGCACAGTACTGCACAGAGTACACCACATGGGAATGCACCAAGGACAATTCCAGACATACAACACAGTGATTTTATTTCAGAGCAAGGTCGTGTTGATGGAGTGGAAGGACAAAAGGAACAGTAACCCTTCACTACTTGTAACACTTTCTATACAATTATACTTCGCAAGTCACTGCACTAAGCAATGCTGGTATCGGTCTATCCTTGTTCTTTGTAAAGCTGAAACCTGCAGGTCGGCTTAGTGTAGAACTATGCATGTATACATTTGGATTGTGAAACGTCCAACAAAATAAAGTCAGAGGTAATTTATCAATTTGTTATTGTATGACAAGGGGATACATTGTGAGCCAAAGAATAAACAAATTTATCTTCACCAATCCCTTCTGACCTCCGATAAATCATTATGCAACACAGCTAGCAATGACATAGCTGAGGTGAGTCCTGGAGAGTGTTCTATTGTGTCCATGCCAACTCTAGCTCATGCATTCTATGTGTGTTGAAGGTTGTACTCATGTAATGGTTCAGCTCACCACGATGTTGGAGGTAATATCCCAGGTACCTCGGGATAGGAAGGTTTTTGAAGCTTTGCACTAGAATTCCATCAGTTACGTTCTGGCAGCTTAATGGCAATAGGGACCACTTTATATACTGTATGCGTTCTGTGAAAAGCAACAGGCCTTAATGTCCACCTGTCTAGTCTGCTGGTGGTTGTATACAAAACATGTTGCTTGTATGCTGTTTGGGTACTGGTATATTTAGTGTCCATACCCTCAATGAACTGCTTTTTTGTGTTCTAAACATATTAAACTTGATTACAAATTAATAGTTCAAATAATAATGAGTGTTTCAGTACACAGTTGTGATTGAAATCAGTCCACCGTATATTGTAAATGCGTTTAAAACCAATCAATAACTGCCTGTGTATCAATGGATGACTTAAAATGTGTCATAGGTCGGTTTAGAGCCTTGGGATGCACGTGAATCCAAATTCATTATAGTAAGACAGCTGTGCATACCACTCTTATAAAATGCGAAACGTATTTATTTGGCGATATATAACCGCATTTTATAGGGTTCGGATATAGGCCTGCCTCTCTCTATAGGTGGTGCTGCTCAATTCACTGTGAGTGATTATACTGCAATTGTGCACCCTACATGCCTATGTCCCTCTACCAAACTCCTCCTTCTCTATCATTTTTACTGGAAAGATGTGTGGTTGGAAAAGTCTGATTAGGAAAAAAAAAGTATTTTAAGAAGGGGAAAACTAAGTAATATAACCTATTAATTTTTTGTGTTGCCTCCTAAACTATACTGCCCTGGGCAGATGCCTGGTCTGGATACAGTGGACCTCATTGATGTGCACCCAGGTTTGTGGAGAGGTGGAAAAAAATCTTAAGAGGCGTCTTTTTCCTAAAACACTGCTCGCTTTACCTCATTTATTAAATGAAGCAGATAATGAGGATACACTGAGACTGTTCTTTATTACGTGTCACAGAAATGGTCTTCTCTGTACAACAGAAAAGCACAAATGTTTTCTATTAAATGAACAGGATGACACCCGATCTCCACCAGGTCTGAGCTGGTTCACATTACTTTTGGTGGAATGAAACTGGCGGTGTTCCCTAAAATTTGCTGGAACATTAAACTAAATATCTTCTATTGCATGGCGCAGGCAAAAAGTATAAAGTCTATGTACAATGTGAGGAGCTACAAAGCCCTCAGGGGTAAGATAAACATTACCACGGTAACCTTCCCATCAGTACTGGGTATGGAACTCCAATTGGCCAGTCAATAAGACCTGTGATCCACCTATGGACTACTCTAGCCAGTTGGCACGCCATTCTTTTTAGATTCAATTAAGATACACGGTACTTTTTTATATGGAGTAAGTTCTAGATTATTCCTTATTTAATGATTGCAGAAATGAGTTTATTGTTGACACTGTTACTGGTAATTATGAGATCATTTTATATTGTGTTAACAGTAAAATGTAATATATAATGTATGTTATTAACTTGTTCCACATGGGTTTGCTGCCATCTATAAATAGATAGCATCATAACTGTTCCAACACATTGAATCTGTAAATACATTTTTGAGTTATTCACTCCTCTGGATGCAATATTATTCTGATTACTCCACGTTTTTTTAGATGCTGAAATTTCAACAAGGACTTGTTTTATTAAAGTACTCACTGTTACTTGCATAGATAAGTTGTCATATTAAAGTATCTGTAAGAAAGAGGATATGATTGGCTATTGTTTGGGCAGCATAATGGGCAGCACGGTAGCTTAGTGGTTAGCACTTCAGCCTTACAGCACTGGGGTCATGAGTACAATTCCCGACCATGGCCTAATCTGTGTGGAGTTTGTATGTTCTCCCCATGTTTGCGTGGGTTTCATCCAGGTGCTCCGGTTTCCTCCCACACTCCAAAAACATATTGGCAGGTTAATTGGCTGCTATCAAAATTGACCCTAGTCTCTGTGTGTGTGTGTATGTTAGGGAATTTAGACTGTAAGCTCCAATGGGGGCAGGGACTGATGTGAATAAGTTCTCTGTACAGCACTGCGGAATCAGTGGAACTTTATAAATAAATGGTGATGATGATGATGATGATAATGTACCAGTTCCATACTACACACCCAGTCTCTTTTTAGCAGCTGCAGGGTTAATCCATTTCTACATATTAAGAGGGATAAAATAGTATGACATACCAAACTAGTATGGACATATGTGTCTCCGGGTGGTCTCTGTATATGTGTGGGACTATATGAGATTATATATACTTTAATGGGAATTATCAGATTATTAGAGGACATTTCAGACACCATTTTTATCAAGCAATAAGTCTGTTTTCAAACATATGGTGTTACTAGTAGGTGCACTGAATGACATATAACTAGTAGTGCACCCTGGAAGTACATCCAAGTGTAGGGCTCATTGTACTGAATAACACAACTCATTGTTGCATCATACATTACTTGCTGTGTCTTAGATTGCCAGATGTGTGCTTTTGGTGTAGGAAATAAAGGTGGTATATAATTAGTTACATTCACCAGTCCATGTTCTATTACAGCTTGATGTGTTCCATAACACATCTTTGTATAATCAATGTTTCAAGTCAGAGTTTAAAACACATGTGGATGTAATGTAGCAATAAAAAAAAGACTTAAATGATGTCCTAATTACATTAATCTATCCCTTAAATAAAAGGACAATGCTGCAAATTGATGACAGCTATCCTCAGGCAGGAAGGAAACTCCGCAATTTATTTATTTATTTATTTTCCCATTTCTCAATCGTAATATGATTTGCAAATTTTTGTTAATGTTTCTGCTGCCTTCTGGTAGATAGAGAAGCATAGATAACAGTTGTCTTAAACGATCTACTTGTGGGTTGGAGATATTGGTGGACTTGTGTCATTTTTGGACAACAGAGCTTCACTGCCCATGCGCCAGACCCACACATGCACAGAAGAGTATTATACCATTACCTCTAAGGAGCACAGGCCATTTTGTTGCATGCACATGAGCAGGGCCCGATTAAGGGTTCCGGCCGCCCTAGGCTATTTCAGCTGTAGCACCCTCCCCCCTTCCAGCCACCTCACTTGCCCCCTTTAGCCACCTCACCTGCCCATCTGCCGACCCACCCCCCCGAGACATTATAACGGACTTACCTGCTGTGAAATCCTCTCCTCAGCGCTGTGTATGACAGGCAGTCTGGCAGCGATCGCTGCTAGCTGCCTGTCAGTGTGGCCGCAGGCGCTTCTTACTCTGGTAACGAGAGATGTGGAAGTCCTGATCTTACGTGACCACACTGACAGGCAGCTACCATCTCGGCGACGCTGCGCCCCCTGGCTCCAGTGCCCCAGGCTGCAGCCTGGTCACCCTACTGGCAGATCAGGCCCTGCACATGAGAGCCCCAGTTGGAAGCATTCTCAGAGCAGAGTGTGGGGCTTTCAAGCATGTTCTAAAAGCCATCCTGCAGCATAATGTGCTAGGTACTTCATGAATGCTCCCATAGAAATCCATGATATTGTACGCTTCTGATTACTGCTATGCAAAGTGAAATGAACACCTGCCAGAAAGTGTGTGTGTGTTTGTGTGAGTGTATATGTACAGGTCCATTGAACTACAATATTTTTTGAACTATGAGCATTAAACAACGTTTACAAGGCTCTGAGATTGCACATTGAACATGTAATACTAATACTTGTGTGTATGAGCTCTAAGGTAGTCAACAATGTATGAAAGTTCTGTTGTCATCCATTGGAGGATTTGATTTTTAAAAAGTCATAACCAAATAAGTTGACAAAAAACTCTTAAGAATGCAGACAAATTACCAGAATTCAATATACTATATCCAACACGCCCTCCAGAAATTTAGTTACCCCATTGGGCACCCAACTTTTAACTTGCCATACAGTGTGCACTTCTTGCTGGATATGTTTTTCATCATTATTACACTGGACATTTAAATCCATTTTGTTATCTTTACCTTTACTAAATTCCCTATAAAACATACAAATTGCCTGCTTTTCACTTAAAAAATGGTAGTTCTATAAATTTGCAGTGTACCTTCCATAAATATATCACATTGGGGCCCCTGTGTTGTCTGTTTTCTGATTCTAGTAATGCAAGTCTATGCAAGTTTAACTGAGTTCTACTGTTTTGTTTGTTTAGTATGAGCTGTATTTCTCTATTTACTTTATTTTATAGGGGACCCTATATACTTTTTTTGTGGTTTACATTTGTTTTTTTAATATTTAGTATTAATTTTTTATACATTTTGTTTAGTTATATAATTTGTGTGCTAGAGTGTGTGCCATATTAATTTGTCCTCCCAGGATAAATATTACACCTTTGTTTAAAAAAAGATAATTTAAATCTATTTCATTATATTGAGTATAGTGATGGAAGTGGGGGTGTATACGGTGGTATGCCATACTGCTACTCCTCCTCCTGCCTTCATTGTAGAACTGTCAAATTCCATTCACTTATATTTTTCATACCGCTACATCTAAATTTCCAATTTGAGCACTGACTGAGTATATAGTTGTTGTCAAAACTTTATCATTCGTTGGTATTTTATATCCTCTCTTACCCTTATATTTTAGATTTTTTCACGAATTATTCTCTTGTTAAGACTTTTTGTACTGTGTATATATTTATTTCTTATATACACATATGAATTTTCACTTTTGTAAATATGTGTGTTTGCAATTCATATGTGAATTTGTAATCATGTACATTTTGTAGTGATTATTGAGTACCTTAGTTATTTCTATACTTACTATAGCCTTTGCATTAACTATTTCTGAATTTGACGTTTCTAACTTACTATTATGTGTTATTATTCAACATCAGTATTATTACATAATACATTTGACATATTTTATGGGTCGGTTGTTCTTTTGTAATGGTTTTCTTTGGCAGAGTTATTTTATTGATATTTTTAAAACACACTTAGCACCATTTTATTAAATAAGCCTAATCGGGGGAATTCAATTGGTTGCGAAAGTAACGCAGCCCACGAGCTATTACTGTTACTACGGTAATAGTGCGCATTATTACTGTTAGTACGGTAACTTCAAGGCTGCTTTCTGCTCGCAGCCCTGAGAGTCGCGAGCAGAAAGAGTTAAAAGTACCGTACTAACGATACTAGTGCGCGGGAAAGTAACGCGGCCAGTTGAATTCCCCCATTGAGTATCATTAAATAGTAAAAGGCCTGGGTGATGGGTAGACAGAAGAAACAAGTATATTGGGCATAACAGTTCTTGGGGGCACAGATCCAGCACTTTACTCATTACTTAGGGAGATTTAAATGGCCCAGATCCAGCCGAGTGGATCACTTTTACGCTACTGGTGCCTGAAGGCGAAGTTGGAGGAAGACTGAATATGCAGCCAGTTAGAAATCCTCTTTTGACTGCGTTTACAACACCACAATAATGGTCTGTTAGATTTTGATAGGATTGTTACCAGGCATGGTAGTTGTAATCCACACACATTGACATATTGGTTCAAATGCCAATGATCACCTGCTACAGCCAGCTGAGATGTGTGTGAGGATGGATTGGAGTTTGGGACCCTCTTCTTACATGGTAAAACTCTCTCTGTTGCTTTTGCTATTTAGCAAGAAATGTCCTAAATTCTGTACAAGCTGCTTTGTACCTGAAGGCGGATAAAAAAAACCCTCAACGGCTACAACTTCCAGTAGAAGAAACTGGATCCTTCAAATCTGCTTGTAATTGCAAATTCCTTGGCTTTTAGATACTGTAACAAATTATGTACGTGTAATTCCAGTAATCGATTCTGCTAAAATTTTGCTTTAACTTGCATATATAACGAATTCCTCTGTAACTAATAACTACTTTAATAGTAACAAGATACAGTAGCTTAAATGAGAGGAATTCATCAAGCTATCTGTATCCTGCAACCATTTAAAGAGGAAATTGCACTTCTCAAGATATATATTTTGTATATACATATGAACTGCTGATAAATGTGTTTTAAATATGAATTAATTCAGTCCAGGGCACTGCAATGGTAAACTGAGTTGGAAGTGCAGAAGAACTGCTTGGAATGGGTCATTCTCTGTCTCTTTCCTTTTCTCTCTCTTTGGGGCCAGTTTTTCCCCCTGATTTTACGTGTAACAATTCTTCAGGTGAAAACATGATCAATATTTAGGTTCACATCAGTCTATTCTTCACCTTCACCCATCTATTCTTAAAAGAGCAGAGTCCTCTTATGTGTCCCATTCGCAGTGGGCGTAAGCAGTAGGGAGGTAGCAGCTGCATCGCCAGGCTGCTCCCTAAACTTTGCAATGGTGCGTTGTTCCGCCCCTGACTGTAAAGCTCTGATTGGCTAAAGGTAGATCTAGACTTGTGAAAGGTCTAACGCTATGTTTGGCTACATATTATATTTAGCCCCATCCACTTAAAAATTGCCTTAATACAGACAAAATAGACACTTGCACCCCTGTGAAAACTGTTTAAAGCACCAAAAGCTAGGTAACATTTGAGAGTCAAAAAAAAAAAGAAAAGAGAAAGTTATTCATTGTCTAGTCATTTCATCATCATCATCATCATCATTTATTTATATAGCGCTACTAATTCTGCAGCGCTGTACAGAGAACTCACTCACATCAGTCCCTGCCCCATTGGGGCTTACAGTCTAAATCCCTAACACACAAACACATACACTAGGATCAGTTTTGTTAGCAGCCAGTTAACCTACCAGTATTTTTTTGGAGTGTGGGAGGAAACGGGAGCACCCGGAGCAAACCCACGCAAACACGGGGAGAACATACAAACTACTCCCACTAAGCCACCGTGCTTAAGGGGAACATATTAACCCATGCAACTGGAACTTTGTGCTTTCTAATGTTTTCATATTATGTATTTTTGGTGCTCTTATGAAAGGCTCCCCGTTCTCATATATCATTAATCTACCATAAAATTGAAAAGAATTTACTTTTTCCTATCTAGTATACTGTTTTAGAGCTGGGGTATAGGGGTCTAACTAGGTAACTTCCATGGTTTATGTTAATTAGTGATTCTTCTCTAATGTTTTGAGTGTCCTTTAGGGATGGTAAAATTGAATAGCTTTGGGCTACAGGGCTTTAATTAGCAGGGGAGGTTGAGAATGCAAAGCTTTGTCTGCTAAACTGTCAACAAAGTCATAACTACACTGAGAGTCAGGGCTAAGTCTGAATGTGCCTTAGAGGGATGGACCCTGTGACTCTGTATTGTATCAACAGGTGAAACAGCAGCAATATGCAGGGGAAGGGACATTTACATTGATCACAGTATCTTAGGGCTATTACAGCACACTAAGGGATATTACAAATTAAAAAAAAATATTTACCATGTATTGAATAAGTGTTAATAATTTTGCTCACAAGTGGCCAAATGTATTGTTGTTAGACAATGACCTATGCTAGTGAACTATGGTTTTAAAACAATGCCTTCTTTTTTTTTAATTATATCCATTTTTAAATGTGCAGAGAAAACAAGATATTTGAACGCAATTATCTTCTCCTGTATACTTCACTGTTCAAATAACCGGCTGGGTACGATTTGCCAAATCTGAATCTGTCAACAGTCAAACTGCTGCCAGATTCAGTGTGTTGACATAGTTAAAATGGCGACCTTGTGACTGTCAACAGGTAGCAATGTCGACAGTCACAACCTCGATGTGCAAGCGACAATGCCAGCAGCAGGCGCCGGACCCGCCGGCACAAAACAGTTAATACATAAAGAAACACAAAAAAAACATGCCCCCCCCAAAAAAAAATGAAATACACATTAACCCTACTGCTGGCAGCCAGCGTCATACTGACTACATCCCCAGAGAAGAGCTTAAAATAGATTTGGTCAATATGAAAATGACACACTGCCACATTTACATATACATAAAACGTTTCTGTACAGGGAAAGTACTTACAATGTTATGTTTCCTTGATATACAACTGAGTGCAACGTATTGTCCATTATTGACTTAAGAATTCTACTGGCCTCCAGCTATATTTTTCTATATTTTTGTAGGTTGGATATCTGGGCAGCACGGTGGCTAAGTGGTTAACACTTCTGCCTTACAGCACTGGAGTCATGAGTTCAATTCCCGACCATGGCCTTATCTGTGAGGAGTTTGTATGTTCTCCCCGTGTTTGCGTGGGTTTCCTCCGGGTGCTCCGGTTTCCTCCCACAATCCAAAAACATACTGGTAGGTTAATTGGCTGCCAACAAATTAACACTAGTCTGTCTGTCTGTCTGTCTGTGTGTGTGTGTGTTAGGGAATTTAGACTGTAAGCTCCAATGGGGCAGAGACTGATGTGAGTGAGTTCTCTGTACAGTGCTGCGGAATTAGTAGCGCTATATAAATAGCTGATGATGATGATGATGGTGTGCAAAGAAAACACTTTCCACCAAGAATCACTACCTTACCACAAATGTCTTAACATTTTCCTGAAACGTTAGCCTACAGTTTTTTTGTGAATGATACTATAACCTTTAAGTGGTCCGCAAATCACAACCGGTATGGGCACAAAAAAAAACCATGGATCGGCAGACATCAGGGGGTGAAGGGAAACTTGCCTTTACAAGCCATTGCTGCTTTAAATATTTCTCCTGCAAAGTTGCCGATTTCCGGCGACTTGCAGAAATCGGAACTTAATACATTAACCCTCAGATGCGGGGAGTCTTCTAGGGAGAGATCTGAATATCCCTCTCCTGTGATGCTCTCCCCATAGCACAGGATGGCTAACGCCATCTTCAAATGGAGTTAACTGTTGATGACCAGCGCCAAATTTTAGAGTTTGATAAGTAGGGCATTTTTGTAGTCCCCATTGAGATCTATGGAAACGACATACATGATGGAAGATGCTGGAGATATCAGCTGCGATCCTCTAAAAATAAATAGACAGGGCACTTTAAAATGTGGTAATCCTCAAATCCTCGCAGTGTTTGGGGGATTTACTGGGATAAAAACATCTTCGGAGGTTCATAAATAGACCACTATGTCTAAATATCTTATTGGCCTGAAAGGCGTAGATCAGGCCTGTCCAACCTGCGGCCCTCCAGGTGTTGTGAAACGACAAACCCCAGCATGCTTTGCCAGGAGACAGCCTGTTGATAGCTGGAAGGGCATGCTGGGACTTGTAGTTTTACAACATCTGGAGGGCCGCAGGTTGGACAGGCCTGGTGTAGATCTATTATGATAACATGTTTTAATGATGTCATGCAGGTCCTACATAATCACAGTAGAAATATAACCTGCATACCATCAATGTAGGAGAACCCATTTGAAAATGTATTTTGTATTCTGACTCCATGATCATTTCCACATTTACAAACTCTTCCTACAGTCCTACAAAGGAGTAGATGTCACATTTGTTGTAAAACATTCGCGTTCAGCACGGCCTGTTTTAACGTGTGGATCATGTTATACTCCCCTTTTCAACACTTGTTTACAGATTCATAAAACATAACTCCATAAATTCCACCGTAAAGATGTAAGTGATATAAATCTACAGCCCTGGACTTTATTGGCATGAATGCCCCAGTGTGGGAGAATTTATTCCCTTTCCAACAGGCCCCCCTCAGAAGACAAGAGGAGGGGGGATTCCTGGTAGAGAAAACCATGTACTGGGCTCATGTAACTTTGTTACTTTGCATATCCTTCTATTCTTGTCCTAATGGCGTGATGAATTGCAAGCTCCTCAGATCAGAGTGATCTGCTTCTTCCCTACTTTGTAAGCAGCATACGTAATAAAACACGTCTCGCTTTATTTAATTATCTTTCTCTTTATTTTACTGTAATCTATATGTCTGTGTATTTATCTTGTGTCTTTGTGTCTTCTTTTGCCAACTCTTCACAGCAGCACTGTGAAAAAAAATCACCTGTTATTATTATTATAAACCCAGCAGCAGATCTAATAAAATATTACTCTGGGAACTTTGTATAGAAAGAAAATATTATCAATGTTATCAGTGCACTGAAGAACAGAGTTATATAAACATATATTATTAAATTGGCAGCTCTTTGTAAATATTATATTATTTTTACACTGTGGCCCAATATTCATGGAATTAAGAATAAAAGAGCTTAGTATAAAACCCAAATGAAATCATAACATGCAATGTTCTCACAGTGAGCTGAAAGTTGACCATTTTTTGTTGAATCACTTTTTTTTTCATTCTGAGCCAAAAGTTTTTGTGGCATTACATGGGTATGCCGGAGAGTGTCGGATAATATTTTCTTCTCTTTTCTTCATGAAGATACAATTGTTGGATTTTCAAAGGAATTTCTTTTCATTAGGAAATTTGTTTTCTCTAGGGTAAGGCACAGAAGTTGAGACTAACCTTCAGTAAGCCAGGATATTCTATACAAAAGGAACGATCAAGAAGTCATTTATATAGGTCACTGTTGGCTAACCTGTGACACTCCAAGTGTTGTGAAACTCCAAGTCCCAGCATACCCTTCCAGCAATAAGCTGCTATATATTGGCAAAGCATGCTGGGACTTATAGTTTCACAACACCTGGAGTGTACAGGTTAACCAACACTGATTTAGGTCTTCTACAGGGGCTGGCTGGCCTGGGGGGTGGTGGGGGCATATGCCCTCCCGGCTTGCCCCATAGTGGGCTGCCCTGTGTTGGGCCACTGGGCCACCTGCATTTTTTTCCTTTAAAATGTTCCTAATAGCATGGTGGCTTAGTGGTTAGCACTTCTGCCTCACAACACTGGGATCATGAGTTTGATTCCCGACCATGGTTATATCTGTGTGGAGTTTGTATGTTCTCTCCGTTTTGCGTGGGTTTCTTCCGGGTGCTCCGGTTTCCTTCCACACTCCAAAAAAATACTAGTAGGTTAATTGGCTGCTATCAAATTGACCCTAGTGTGTGTGTGTGTGTGTGTGTGTATGTGTTAGGGAATGTAGACTGTAAGCTCCAATGGGTCAGGGACTGATGAGTTCTCTGTACAGCGCTGCGGAATTAGTAGCGCTATATAAATAAATGATGATGATGATAATAGGCCGCTTAGTTTTGCCCCCCTGGCTAAAATTTGTCAGCCTTCGACTGGTCTTCTAGGCAGTGAAAGAGTTACAGATTCTCAATAATTGAGAAAAAAATAGGGAAAATATTGTTTTCCATCAGAAAGGTTTGTTATTGTGAAGAAATCGGAGACCCCTGTCTATAACTATAAACAGCTGTAGCTTCCACACTCTACCCAGGAACAAGACGTGTCGAATCCCATCTTCTTGGGTATATTCTGGCAGGGGAACCGGGTAGCTTTTTGGACTAGCAAGTAATATTTTGCATTTGTTATTTTTGTAATATTATTATGTCGTTTTTGTTTTAATAATATCATTTATTGTCCTCCGTTAAATGTACCAATAAATCATGTGCAGCTGGAATGTTCAGCCAGCTATTCTTCACAGATTACTGCTCTGCTCTTAACTCAAACATGTTGCTGGTTTCTCATGCAGAAATGGGGCCTACAAAAGAGATACTGTAAAATGCAAAATATATGACAAATAAATGATTGCAGGACCCCATGTGCTGCTTTATTAATAAAAGATAATAATATTGTAATCCATCTTTGTTCAAATGTATTATTATTACAGCGCTGTGTTTTGGAAAAGCTGAATATCTGTTTATTATTATTTAATTGGCATTATGCAACATTATGGGCATACTATGGGTATTGAGTAATGCCAAATACACACACACACACACACACACACACACACACACACACACACACACACACACACAGTGTTTATGTACACGTCTTGCATTACATGCTGATGGTTATTTATGTTTTTGTACAGTGGTCGTCTGGGAGAGGATTGATTGTTAGATGCTGTAGATAATAGCATTGGATTAGTTTTCAATTGATGCAGTGAGCTGCTCATAACCAATGAGAAGCCATCATGTAAGGCACTGAATCCCCCCTCCCCCCCCCCCAATGTTTAACTCTGTCCCACCCAGTCTGCAATTCTAAATTCAAAAACTCTCTGTTTGGGAAGCAGAAATGGCTGATAGACGCAGTCAATTTGCAACACAGACATAGGGGTATATTTACTAAGATGCGGGTTTGAAAAAGTGGGGATGTTGCCTATAGCAACCAATCAGATTCTAGCTTTCATTTATTTAGTACTTTCTACAAAATGACAGCTAGAATCTGATCGGTTGCTATAGGCAACATCCCCACTTTTTCAAACCCGCAGCTTAGTAAATCTAGCCCATAGTCTCACAGCACTCTGCAAGTCATGTGATGGTAGAAGGGGAAGAAGGATGTTGTCATAGTTCGAACAGAGCACAGGGGGGTATTCCAAAGCCTCTCTGCTCACTATATCCTGTGACTTGTGACTGTGGTTGCCATAGAAATTTAAAAAATAATTTTTAGCAGTCTGAAGATAAAAAACAAGAGAAATTTTTAAATAGCACAATTCTTCTTATAGCCTACCATAGGGATTTATGTTAGAAAAAAACATGCCGTACTGCTTTAACACAGTCCAGACACTATAGGGTAGAAATATGATGGTGATATTTTTTGTCTGGGATTGCTGCTTAAATACAAAACAACTAATACTACAAAAAGGTCACTTCACAATAGGTCTTGCATTTCTTT
Organism: Mixophyes fleayi; assembly: GCF_038048845.1. Lineage (NCBI taxonomy): Eukaryota > Metazoa > Chordata > Amphibia > Anura > Limnodynastidae > Mixophyes > Mixophyes fleayi. The sequence goes on from NC_134407.1 coordinate 37,538,440, forward strand.
TCATAAAAAATAATAGTTCTATGACTTCTAATTGTTTACTATTAAATCCCTGATGTGGAAAGACAGAGAGGAGGTTTAATCAGTCCCTTTAAAGTAACATGCAAACATTAATTGAACCAGTACACACATAACCCATCCACAGCTAATCTGACCAACAGAGCAATTACAGATGTGACAATGCTGTTCCTACAATGCTGCCTGCTCGTCTCATGAGTACATACAAGCAGTTATTGATACAAAATTATTATTTCATAATAAACACAACACCTTTTTCTTGGGATTATTATAAAATTGTTTTATAAAAATTCCAACAAACTAAAGCAAAATATGTAATCAGACAATTTCATACTAAAAAACGTACTTCCATACATAACTGTTTTTAGTAATGATGTAGTTTATTTAATCCAACTTATTCCAAGTCCTACAAATACAAGCACTGTTTAAAATGAAGCGTATGAGATTCCCCTTCGTTGTACTTGACGTTCACCATCTGTGTTTTCTTCCAAGTTGTACAACACTCTGGCCTATTTAGCGCTACAATAAAAAGTAGAATGAATCTATTGTTCCTTACCAGTGAAATTCTATATTTATCTTAATAATAGTTGCTAATGTTATTATAACTCATATGTCCAATACCCAAAGTCTAAATACAATAACATATATTGCAAGTTATACAAATGTTTTAGCGTTTACGACTGGAGATTTTCATTAACAGCTGATTGATATATACTGATGAATGTTATCATGCATGTGAGTAGTTACCTAATCTAGGAAGCAAGTCCTGGAAAACGTAAAAAACTATCAAACAAGCAGCAGGGCCTCGTTCTGTTGCACGTTGCTGTAATAGATCCAAAGTGAGGCCAACGTGTGAAGGCTGTGCATGAAGTTCAGAAGACACCATAATGTTAAAGCATCAATCACACATAGGTTTATTTTTTTTTTATATGTCCAGTTAAGTAACTGTTAAGCATGCATCATTTTTCCTGGCTGTCTTCCTGTAGATCATTATCTCCTTTTCAAAATTTCTCTGGAGGGTAAAATCACACCCAGGCTCACAGCTCTCAAGATGTCAGGAGAAGGCAAAGAGGGGTGAAGAGGAGGGGGAGGTTTTTGCAGTAGACAGAGCTCAGATGGGTATTCTAAAGTCTCTCTGCGCAACACATCAGGTGCCACTTGATTGTGGTCACCATGGTAGTCACATGACACTGCAGATTTAAAAATTCTTAATAACAGCCTGTACACAAACCAAAGAGAATTGGTAAATACTAAGATTCTTAGCCTGATTTATGTTAAAAAAAAATAAAACAGCTGCTTCAACACAGTCCAAACATTATAGTGTAGTAATATATTGGTGTCAGAGTCCTTTGTTGGGCATTTTTCATTACTAGTAAATGAACTTTAAAGGAATGTCCATGTTGGTATTATGCAGTTCCTGCAAATTCATGCTGCAAATTTCCCGTTCTACCGCATCTCAAAGGTGCTCTATTGGATTGAGAGCTGATGACTATAGAGGCCATTGAAGTACACTGAAATTATTGTCACGTTCGTGGTGACCTATGCTTCAACATGGCGTATTTTCCTGCTGGAAATAGCCATTTCAAGATGAGTAGACTGTGGCCATAAGGGATGAACATGGTCAGCAACAATACTCAGTTAAGCTGTGGCATTTAGATGATGGTCAATAGTTCTTAAGGGGTCTAATGTGTGTCAAAAAGACATTAATCACCATTACACCACCACAACCGCTGCAAGCCTGCACCATTGACAAGACAGGTTGGATTCATGTTGTTTACACCAAGTTCTTACCTTACCATCTGCACTTTGCAGCAGAAATCGAAATGTGTCAGACCTGGCATCGTTTTTCAATTTGAAACTCTCCATTATGGTGAGCCTGTGCCCAATGTAGCCTCAGTCTCCTATTTTTAGCTGACAGGAGTGGAAGCTGGTGTGTCGTCATCTGTTGCTGTAGCCCATAGACTTCAAGGTTTGACATGTTCAGAGTTACTCCTCTGCATACACTGAGTGTGTGTGTGTGTATATGTATGTATGTATGTATGTATGTATGTATGTATATATATATATATATATTCCAATGCACAGCTTGGCACTTGTAGCAAAAAAAAAGATGACCTAGGTGCTTGCCCCAAGCAGAGAAACATCCTGTATATACTGACCAGTGGAGGTGGCCGTCAGGAATAATCACACAAATCCGATATATCCAAAATTAATTTTTGAATTTTTAACACATAGAATCTATAGAGTAAAAATTCACTTTGGATATATTGGCTCTTGAGTGCCACCTCCAGTGGTCAATATATATATATATATATTTACGTTATTGTATGATGCATCGCTACTGTAAATTATATAGATATCAGAAAATCATGGATGACAAGTAAATAAATGAACAAAGTTGTTGTTAGCATTTATCTTTATCAATGCACATCATAAAATTAATTTTATTAAATTTTACTATCATAACTCCTCTGTACTGAATGTCTTTGGAGGGCCCAATACACAATAAGTCCTCAAGCCCCCATCACACTGATTCAGGCTGATGACTTTTGAGGTTCCAGCACTAATAGTTATTAAACTAGGACTAATGTGTCATCACTGTTGTGGTGCAATGATGAGAGTAGGAGAATGGCCAACAGGGGACTTAGCTTCTGACATAGTGTGTGGCCCCAATATAGTTATGGACCCCCACAATTCAGAGGAGGAGATCCAAATGGATGGGACTTCCTAAATGGAGAAAGAGCAAGGGGGTGGTGGTGGGTAATTTTGCAAATTCTCAATGCAAAAAATGGAACTAGCCTTTATAGCTATAATCCCTTTGTTACATGATTTCTTGGTGGCCACAAGTTGATTGTTAACTCTTCATACACTGGTGACATTTGTTTGACTTCATGGAAGCATAAAATACTGCAGTGTCAGGACCCCTGTCCTCGTATTTCTGTCCTTATCTTTGATGTTTTGCGAGGAGAGAGCGATCTGCTGTCTCTGCTAGAGGATGGCTCTTGAGGACCACTCGCTGAATTAACTGCTGGGCTTTACAGGCTCCCTGGAGACATGCAATATATACTGCTTTGTTTCCGCTTTGGCGTGTGTAACTCTGTAACTGTGTTCTGCCTATTATCTGAGGATCCAGGGAGCACAGAGCACAACTGGCACATTCTGAAGTCTGAGGGTCAGATTACAGAAAAGCTATTTCACATTAAGTGGAAACTGAAGACATCGAGTCAGCCAAGCGGAAAATGGGTTTAATGACCCCGTGGTGCTTGGCAGAGGGGGAGGGAGAGCTGAGGGTCTGTAGCCAAAATCTGAACAGAGACTCATTCCTTGGACTTCTCTGGCTCTGCTACACCTGTGAGTCATGCAGGTCCCAGCTTCCAGGTCACATGAATTTGAGGAGAACAAGAGTGCACCTGGCACACAGTCAAGTCCTTTAACCCACCTTAAAACACCATAACGTCTGCTCTCAGATAGCAGCAAAGCACATTTCATCTACAAGTCTCCTTGATTTGAACCACCTGACTTACTCGGTTTGTAATTAACCCTACGGTCGGAGCAAGCAATCCAACAGCACAAGCTCAGTGAGGGTGATGAGTCAGGAATGGGCCCAGGCCAACGTGTGACAGGCTGAGCAGTATGTACTGTAGAGTTCAGAGGCGCATACATGGAGCTGTGTTGCTGTAAATCAACAAAACTTGTGAAAAGGAAGAACACAGTTTTATTAGTGTTGCACAATTTAATGACCATCACAAATCTCTAGTGATGCTTCTCTTTAGTAGAACTCGGTACTAGCTGTTAATTTTACAGTCTCAGTTTGGAATGCTGCTTAGGTTTTTTTTATAAATGTTTTTGCTTGTGATAAAGACATGTTGTAGATGTTCATTTTCGAAAATTGACCATGTGTCTTTTGTTCAGTACAGTGGGTCTTATGGGGTCTTGCATGATGATATGATCATGGTATACATTATGCAATTAGTTATATAGTCGCTATATGGTTGTAGCTTACACATATTACGCGGGCGGCAGATGCACCACCTTGGCTTGCGCTGTGGGTGGTCCCACCGCCCTCGTTACAGATCTGGGCTGAGGATCATAGTGGATGCAGCTCATCAATATCTGGAGCCCTGTATGTTTTTATTCCTAGTCAAATATGTGGGCCCGAGAGCTACATACATTTGTTGGTATTAGCTGGGTGAATAAGCAGCACCATACAAGATTCTCAGATTCTGGGTATATGGGATGGGTTCCATCTATAAATATAAAGTACTACGTTGTCACATTAGTAAGGACAATTCTAAGGGCTCATATAGACCAGTGCTTTTTTTCCCCCCTTATGTAAACTACTTCTATCACATTCAGAGCCACAAAAGAGGTCACCCATTTCTCAATGGTACTTTCTTGTGGTGTATTTTATTGCTGTCTGCGTATGTATGACTTGTCATATGGATCAATAGGTCCCTAACCCCTGAAAAGATGCTCACGTGCATGAGCTTTATGGCTTGTTCCACAGGATTCATTTTTGCAACAGTTAAAATGCCCAAACTGCAGTTGCATGGTAAAAGTCTAATATATTGGGAGGTATGGGTTTGTTCATACATGTTGCAACTTTCTGTAAAAAGTTCCAATTTGGACCATTTCAATGGTCTACCCCATTACTATTACATTTAGGGCTGACCTTCGTATTACACTGACAATTATCTGGATAATATTGCCCATTTTTGTGGTCTGTCCCTGTTAATATGACTTATAGGGCTGCCCTGCAGATTACACTGATAATTATCTGAACAACAGAGACGTGTAGGTACTCGGATACCTAAACCTGTACAAATTTTAAGAACACACCGGTCCTAATTTATCTTTGGACGTAAGATCCGTTGTGTGCTGTATGTTGTGTGAAATTGCTCTGTGCGTTCTCAGAAACGGACTTTATGTTAGTCAACGCAATTGCATCCAATTCATGTCCAAATGCAAATGACGCTTCCCACTGCCTATGGCTTGAAGGACAGAATGTCCAACCCACCATCAGTTCCCATTGTGACACAGATGAATATAGCATAAGTGAACTTTCCAGCTAAACCTTGTTCATATTCATTATATAACACCTACTTTTCAACCCCGTTGACTGTGAGTTATCAGTCTTGTATTGAGCTTTAAGGTCTGGATATCGTAGAAGTAGGGAGGTGGCTGGCAGGCCATGCTGGAACTTTTAGTTCCACTGCAGCTGGCACAGCACATGTTGTTTAGAATAAAATGACTTTGCATTCAAGTTAAATTACACTTTAGTAAAGTCAGGCCCTCAGATCCACACATGGAATACTCAGCAGTGTGGAATTCCCCCAGATTTTCAGATTTCTAAACCCAGACTAGTCAGATTGTAAATATCTGTTGTCAAAGTATCCAAATGGATTAATCACAAACACGGAAGTCATTTATATGTCTATCATTTGCCAGGCGACACCTGAGATCATTGTAAAGCTTAATTCATGGGGCTGATTGGAATCCATTAACTGGAAAATCTGTTTCTATCTCAGTGATTGTCGGTCCTGGAAACAAACTAAAGATTCCTGGTCCCAAGACTAAATGCTCCGTCTGTTAATGACAGTGAAAAAGCAGTGATGTCTCGCTGCCATCTTTAGTGGCCATTTATAACCAGTCATTAATCATAAGAGCCTCATCATAGAACATCATAAGTCTAACTGTCAAGTCAGTCATGTCTCTCAGACTGCTGTTTAAAGCTTAATTCATGGGGCTGATTGGAATTGTAGCCCATTAACTGGAAAATCTATTTATAGAGAAAAATTACTTACAAGTCATGTTTTACAAAAATCTAAAATAGGAAAGGCGCAATGGGATGGGATATGGAAAGGGGGAGGGATAAACCTGTGCTAGTAGAATCAAATGTAAATACTGCACAGTATATATATGTAAATTGTTAAGAGCGTTTTGTCGCTATCCAATAACGATTGTCGAATCTCTATTTGTGTTTCCAACGCACAAATATTTATTCTCAATAAGTAGCAGAATAATTCAAGTGAAATAATACTACAGCCGTTACTTATCGCAGGTGCTCTGAATCCAGTGTACAGTCATTCAGGTCTGAAGTCTGTGGTCAAGGTGACTGAACACTACATGAGAGATACTGCTTATATGCAAACAGAGATACAGTGAAACAATGCACATGGTATAGCTTGCTTCTATTGGTCCAGGCTTCAGGAGGGTCCAGGGGGTTGCACATCATAGGCTGATTCAATCTAAGGAATCCAAAGGTGGGGGTCATCTCTCCAGGGAATGGGCTCTGTTCTTCCCGCCAAAACTCCAATTACAATCAGTCCATTAGCATTTCACAGTCAATATCATATTAAAGGTTTATTCCCTAACATCAATAACTAGAGTATGCAATGTGCGATCTCTTCGCCGAATGCACCGGACAGCTGCTGATGTAAAGGGGATTAATATGATATCAATGACACATTTCCCTTAACCTGAACCATAGGTTTCACTAGTATGCATATACCTTCTTTATTAAACATGAATTCTACTATATTTCGACATAAATGACTATGTGTTGCAACTACAATTAATGTGTACTATTTACAAATGTTTATGTTTGTGCGAATGTGTGTAAAAGTGTAGAAAATGTTTATTGCCACGTGTTGCGGCTGGATACGCCCTTTCACGCTGTAGCGTGCTCTACACATAATTTCAGACAAAGACAATCAAGTTTGCTCGATATTAATTGAAATGACTTTATCCAATTAGCTGACTTCGACAATATATATATATATATATATATATATATATATATGTAAAAAGTGTATAGGCAATATAGAAATGCAATGTGCAAGCAAAAGTTCACTAGTAATGTAAGTTCTTGCATAAACATCAACATCATTTGGTTTGTAAATTCAATGTTACATGCTAAAAACAATGTCCAGATTCACAAAGGTAGCTTGTTCCTAAGATTCCCCTGGTCTCTCCATGCAAAATAAGAGAGAACAGAGAGGGAAGGAGCACCAATGGTGGTATAAAGCTTGAACATTTATTCCAATAAACAATTAAAATGAACTTACATTACGTAAGTGCTGCAGTGCATATAAAGGTTTCTTTTCTATCTCTCCGGCTCGGACGCTTGCACTGATGTTTCGGGGTTAGAGCTCACACTTTCCCCTTGCAGCTTGTCATTGCTTCCTCACCGCTCGGCGTTTCAGCTACTTCCGGATTTTTGTTACTAAGTTACAGTCCTTCATTCTCTTTGGACCCTATGCGTTTCGTCATGTGACTTTGCCAGGATGACCAATGAGCAATCTTATACCTCTTATATAGTGTCCAAATCCTAAAACATATGGCTACTATTCATCAGGCAATCAGCGTGACATCTACTAAAAACAATCTGCATATACAAAGAATAAATTATCTCCTAGAGCCACACTTGTTAAATTATTACAACAATAATGTTCGTACATAAAAAGCCTCAACTTGAAGAGGCAAAACATTCCCAATATCATATATATAAAATATAAATGCAAAATTATATTAAAATATCAAACTTTAGAAGGTCCAGATGTATGAACCACTCTTAAGGGCTAGTATGCCACTTAGCAATATAGAGATAAAATGGGACAGCTTTAAGAAATGCAGGTATATAGATCACTCTTGGGGGCTAGTTTATTTGTAACAATGTAGGAATAAATTGGAAGTCTACTCATCTTGCCTGATATAAAAATAATAATAATATGAAAACATTTTTTGAAAGTCAAAGAAATAGTAACGACCACTTATGGATTAATGAATGGCTATAAAAAGGTTTTCAGTTCAAAATCTATATTAAGCCCTGAAGGTGTTAAAGTGCCCAATGTATATATGCATTTAGATTCCTCTTGATTTAAAACTCTATTATAATCCCCTCCCCTCCAATGCTTTTTAACTGCTTTTATAGCTATAAGTTTCATTTCTGCTGGATCCTTTTCATGATACGTTTTGAAATGGTTTGACAGATTGTGGGTCTCCAAGCCAATTCTAATATTTCTCATGTGTTCATTTATCCGTGTTTTCAACTTCCTAAATGTCCGGCCCACATATTGAATACCACAGGGGCATTTTATAAGATATATGACTCCCATGGAGTCACATGTAAGATGGTCCTTTATCAGGTATGAATTGGATGTCGTTCTAGATTCAAATTGACTTGTTGGTTTTGTACTTGTAATTTTTGTGGTCTTACATGCATTTTGTGCAGTGGAAAAAACCTTTTGTCTGCCGTTTCTCTGTAATCCAGTTCCCTGCAGTTATCTTCCCTACTGGTAAATGGCTTTTCACCATTTTTTGTTTTACATTTGGGGCTTTCCTAAAGATGATTGTGGGATTTTCCAGAAGGAACTGAGAAAGGACTTTATCTTTTTGGAGGAGATGCCAGTGGTTTCTCACAATCCTTTGCTGATTCTGAATATTGTGTTCTGAAGGGAATAGAGATATTGCAAAAACGTGGGGGGATTTAGGCAACCCTGAGGGATCAACGGCTGCACCCCAATTCCCTTTACCGAGTCTGGAGGATCTGGAGGAGCGCATGATAAGCAACTTTGCAGATTTACAAAAATGTCCACTTGTTGAATGTAATATAACTATGTGTTCTGTATGCCGGTAAACCAAGGATTCAAATGGAGTCTCAACATAAAGAATGAAGCTTTCCAACTTTCTATCTATATAGCACATGTAGTTTTACACAAACGTGTAACACAAAATTCTTTGGGTAGTTTCATTTTTTAGTGCCTGGGAAACTGTTAAATGTCCAATATCAACAGTCAGCGTTGCTTTTCAAACTGGGATCTCAAGCATTGCTGAACTCTTAAAGTGGTGCTATGACCAGTACCTTTAACCCAAGAGCTACTCCTTCCTTACATTCCTGTGCACAGTGTACAAATACTGTAGTATATATGTAGGGAAGAATAGGTGTCATCAAGTGATTGGACAGTTGAAATGGCAGGCTGCAGATACGGCATACAAATGTGCTGGATGCTTGGTGCATTGGACATTAGACGAGTATTTTTTAATAACATGAAGTTACAAAAGCATATTCATGGAATAGGAGAGCAATGCAAACCAGTAGCAGTGGTTGGGTTCAGTGGGGGGCTGTGGGTTTGGAGGGGGGTCACACACTGGAAAGAAATGATTCTGTTCAGAATGGTTAGTCACCTTAATGACCTGCACACATGGGTCTTTTTAATACTTGTGATGGGAAGACTACACAACATATCAGAAAAGAGCTATTTTGCTGACTAAAGCAGTTCTAGAACTGGATCTTCCATCATCCTGAGTCACTTGACCAAATGTCACAGTGTCACAGGACGAGCGCCAGCTGCAGTGCATTGTACATGTTGGCTCACTTCATTCAGATGTAAAAGCTAAGGCCTTTCAGTACATTGCTCACAAAACAATTATTGCACAATGGGGTTGTGACACACACCTTTGTAGAAAAGTGTATGTATTTCACTCAGACATTCAACATTGCAAACCCATGAGAAACTAGTCATAGGAGATCTAGTCATAGGAGATCTAGTCATAGGAGATCTAGTCATAGATCTAGTCATAGGAGATCTGTCAGTGCTCCACACATACAGGTCCAATATTTACTCTTTTACATTAGAGCAATGCAAAAATACATTTTAATTAATATCCCTGGTTAACTTAAGTGATTCCAACTTCAAGACAAGGGGCTAGATTTACTAAACTGCGGGTTTGAAAAAGTGGGGATGTTGCCTATGGCAACCAATCAGATTCTAGCTGTCATTTTGTAGAAGGTACTAAATAAATGAAAGCTAGAATCTGATTGGTTGCTATAGGCAACATCCCCACTTTTTCAAACCCGCAGCTTAGTAAATCTAGCCCAAAGAGTTATATCACCATTAAAACACATGAAACAGTTGACTCTTCTAGAGGAGTTTTGGCGCATTGCAGGTGGTGTAATTTCCACAGAATGAACAATTAAATCCTCAACAAGACATTAATTTCTTCTTATTTTAAAATAGCCATTACTTACTTTTATTTGAAACTGTCTATGATTAATTATTGCATTGCATGAACTCTTTGTCAGGATGCACCTAGGAACTATACAAAACATTATAGCATTACAATAGCCAAGGATAGCAGAGTTGCTACTTGAACTCCCCCATATTGTTGGTCCAAGATTGCCTGTTGAACCCATGAATCACTTATTTGGATCCCTAGCCATTCAATTACTTAGCTAAGTTTTGATTCCAGTACTGATTTTCAGAGAGTCTGTGCTTTCTGTATAAAATATGGCTTATCTCCTTTTATAACCTCTTTTTTTTGTATGGGAAATTTATAGTCTTCTGATACACTTTCCTTTTTAAATGTACCTCAGAAGTGTTATCACAGCGGACAGAGGCTTTACCAAAGAGTAGAACTGCATACCATATGCATGGCTTTTGATTTGCAGAGTTGGCAATGTAGTATAACAAAGATTTCAGCCATAATGCTGTACAAAAATAAGGGAATTAAACTCTCTTAATCCTGCAAACTCTCATAAATTGGGTGATTCTTAGGGCTAGATTTACTAAACTGCGGGTTTGGTAAAGTGGAGATGTTGCCTATAGCAACCAATCAGATTCTAGCTTTCATTTATTTAGTGCATTCTTCAAAATGACAGCTAGAATCTGATTGGTTGCTATATATATTAGTAAATATACCCCTTAGTCTGTAGTTTAAGGCTCTCCCTAAACAGCAGTCTAAATGATATGGCTGACTTTCCAGTTAGACTTGTGATGTTCTATTGGTGAGGCTATTACGACTAATGACTGGTTATAAATGACCACTAAAGATGGTAGCGAGACATCACTGTTTTTTCACTGTCATTGATAGCCGGAGTGTTTAGTCTTGGGACCAGGAATCTTTAGTCTGTTTCCAGGACTGACAATCACTGAATTCTAGAATTCTAGTCATTAGGCCATGTCCCCATCTGTTATAATGTGAAAGGAATATCCCTAGTGTAGATGATTGACAGGAGAGCTATGAGGAGATAGGGATGATAGGGATGATAAAAGCAAAAATTGCAACCCTACTAATGAGCTTAATCAGACCTACTAGCACTACTATATAAACTGGGTAATGTCATATAACAAGAATTTTATTTATACTTTCATCCCTTAATATTTACAATAAACAAACACAACAAGTAAGACAAAATTTAGAGTTCCTTAATTCATACTATAGATACCTATCTAAAGCTCAACATGTCCAACCAGAGCTTATCATCTTCCCTCCTCCCAGAGTCACCCCCTCAAATCTCCCTAACTGTCAATAGAAGCACAATTTCCTCAGTTTCCCTAGCATGTTGCTCTTGTGTCACACTTGACTCTGCCCTCTGCTTTATTCCTCACATCCAGTGTCTCTCTTGAGAGCCCCCACCATCGAAATATTGGCAGAATACATCCTTTTCTTACCCAAGATGCCACCTAAATTCTTATCCATTCTTTCATCATCTCCTGTCTCAACTACTGCAAACTCCTCCTATGATTCCCCTTACCCATCTACCCATCCATCCAACTTAAATACTGCGGCAAGATTGAGTTCCTCTGTCACCACTCTGCAAATCCATTCACTGACCCCCCTGTGTCCAATTCACATTACTTTACTATAAAGCTCTCAACAACTATACCCCTTCATACATCTCAAATCTCATCTTGAAACACTCTCCCTCACACCATTTTAGATCTGCCTTGGACCTACGTCTCACCATGTCTCTGGTAACCACCTCTCACTCCGCCTACAAGACATCTCCCATGCCACTACCAAAGGATGGAATTTCCTATCACAACTGATCAGACTCCTGCAGCCTTCAAATCGTTAAGTTCTCAGTGAAAACCCATCTCTATTAGAGCTTACCCTACTCCCACCTATATTACTCCCACTGGATTCCCCCCTCTACTGTCCCAGTATCCACACTAAGCCACACTCGATCCTCTGGTCTCAGCTGTGCCCTCTTCCAGTTAGAATGTAAGTCATATGATCAGTAATTCTTCTAATTTAATCTAATTTGCCAATTTCTTGAGCTTCTGGTATAAGGGGATCATAGTCTGTATCTCCAAAATGTCCCTTTTACTAAAAGGAAAACGTGTGATAGTTTATGACCTTGTGTGTGATTGATTGTTAGTGTTCTGTAAATTGAATATGGTATAAATAGTAGGAAACCCACTCAGCACATTGTAACAATAGAAGAAGTCACTGTGTAGTCTGTGCCCATATAAGAACACATTGAATGCAGCGCTTTCATGCAGTGCAAGGAATTTCACATGGACAGTTTTCCCTAAATTAAAAAAAAAAGACAAAGGGAAGGCAAGTTATAAAAGGCACGTTAAGACGAGGTGGAGAGCAAGTGAAAAAAGCCAAACAGATACAGGCGCAATGATAGTGTTGCAAAAAAGTTTAAGCAACAGTAATAAAATATTAATAGATAAATAAAAATTCTGTAAATCTAGAAAATGTCATTGAGCCTGAGTCAATAAGGAGAACAAAGCAGACTAAAAGTAGTAAGTTTGTTCCTGGACAAACAATGTTACAATGCAAGGGGTGTAAATTAGTTTATTATTTTACACATAAGATAAATACTGTCTGTTTTTTCATGTAGCACACAAATACTTGATAGCTTTATTTTTACACTGAAATTTAAAGTTGATCTAGGACATGCCCTACCCCAACTATAAATCTTTCCTCACATTTTAAATTTTCCTTCCCCTCTAATGCAACATGGGGCTAGATTTACTAAGCTGCGGGTTTGAAAAAGTGGGGATGTTGCCTATAGCAACCAATCATATTCTAGCTGTCCTTTTGTAGAAAGTACTAAATAAATGAAAGCTAGAATCCGATTGGTTGCTATAGGCAACATCCCCACTTTTTCCAAATCCGCAGATTAGTAAATATACCCCATGGTTTTGCCCAGGTGCAAAGTTACTCCCTTTTATGCTTTGCTCTCCTCAATGACTCAGGCCCATTGTTTCCATACCTTAAGTATCAGAACCAAGTCTCTTAACCTGGACATCTGTGACACGTGTATGTATTTGCCCACTGTTACAGTCATTTACAAAGTGCGAAATGGCTGAGGCGCAGGGCAATGTTCTCTTTGGCACGTGCACCTTGATGTGTGCAATGGTGTCTAATTTACTGTCAACTATAGATGCCAGTGTTTGCTGCTTAGCAGAGTCTACAATGGCCGATGGGAGGATTTTATGCACAGTGAGGACGCTCTGTGATTTTGTTTTTTTGGAATGAGTTTATTGAAGTGAGTTAAAAGTGTGAAATGTGCACATTTTATTATTTCATTCTTTTCTGAGCAGAAGAACAAACAGCTGTTTCCACTTCACAGAAACGACTGAAGTTTGCACCAGCTACGAGCTGGCAGAGAGATCCTATACTTCTAATAGGACCCACTTTGTGTCTTACAGTTGCACAAGCTCTGGGCAGGACGGTGGCTTGGGTCATGAGTTCAATTCCCGACCATGGTCTTATCTGTTTGGAGTTTGTCCCCTAGGAAGTGGGCAGATGCGGGAGGATTCCCTACTATTCAGGGACTCCAGGAGACCTTCCCGGAATTCGGGATTCTCCCGGACATACGGTAGAGTTGACAAGTATGTGCTATGAATTTAGGAGCCAAATTTACACATTTTGAAACCAATGGAGGGGTTTATCCACATACATCAGAGCAAATGAGTTACATTTAAGATCAAATGGGGCTTGAGACAAGGTTCCAACAAACATAGAGAAGAAATATGCTTGCGCTTGTTTAATTTCATATTATAATACGGGATTAACCTAGTGTAGGTTTATTTCTTCTCTGTCTTTCTACTCCCTATCACCGTCTCAGGATGACTATAGTAGAGAGGACACATAAAGAACGGCTTCATTTATTTATTGAATCACTTACTTTTTTTCATATTTTTTTTCTTCTTTTCAACAAATCTGGAACCGGAAGCCTAAGTCTGGGCTTCCAGTTTCAGTGTGCATGTGAGAGCCTGCAAGCTGGCTCATGCCTGCGCAGGTGAACCAAAAACTGGCTGGCGAATAAGTAATACCCTTATCACTGCCAGCCTGTATTGACGGGAAGGTGAGCATTGCGCAGCTGCCCCAGTTAAATGCTACTTTTAAATTGGGCCAAAGCACACCGAAACTCTTCCATATCAATGCATCTTTTGTTTTAAATAGAGCCCTATATCTTTTGCTGCACGCCATAGTGTAAAAGCATTAAAACAGTGTGGACCACACGACAGATCCAAACAGATGCAGCAAAGAGCATTACTGCACAAAGAACATACTTATTATGCAATCCATAGCAAGGTGTGTGGTACAGTGAAAAGTATGTATAGTACTTGACATGGTTGGCATGGCGAAAAAGGATATCATTACTGCAGTGTAAAAGTGGATATGCAGCAAAGCATGAATGCTATAATATAGCTCCATCACGACAACATATAGCCTTATGCCATTGCCAAGTGCTCAAAATGTATTGCCCGTTGGCAAGCCTTGCATTGAAGGAGAAAGTCATTTTAGCATTTTGATTGGTTACACAGTACTGTGATTGCACCTCCTAGTGTACTACTATTGGCTGAAGTTCTATAGGAAGTACATCCTTGTCTTTGTATAACCAATCAGAGCCTTCCTTGTTTGTCCAGTATCTCCCTGTAGTTTATATTTGGTGACTATGAAGCAGGTAGGTAGCCTATGACTTCTTGGGAAACTATACATTTCAGGATGCCTTGACTGTCCTCCAGCTGTCAGTGGCAGAAGTTGAACCTGAAGTTATTTGTAGTTTAACAACAGCTGGAAGCCACACATTACATCAAACCATAACATTGTTTTTCAAGTGTTTTATCGTCTGATAGGATGCAGGGAAAAATGATGATCTTACTATTGTGATCAGAAAAGAAATGAATCTGCTATTGGTTTTTATGAAGAATTCCGCCTTCATATCAGTGTGTTCATTTAGGTCATACTTGCCAACTCTCCCGGAATGTCCGGGAGACTCCCGCATTTTGTGAGAGTCTCCCGGACTCCCGGGCGAGTGTGGCAATCTCCCGAATTCTGCCCACTTCACTAGGAAGTGCCCCACTTCCTAGTGAAGTGGGCAGAATTAGATCCCAAACGCCGCGATTCCCGGTGAATCGCGGCGTTTGGCCCCGCCCCCGCTGTCAAATGACGCAATTTGCGTCATGACGTCACAGGGGGCGGGGCCGAAATGACGCGATTTCGGCCACCCCGCCCCTTCACGCCCCCCTCCACTGGCTGGCTCCCGGAAGGGAGCTGAAGAAAGTAGGTAAGTATGATTTAGGTGCCAGTCTGTTAAGTACAATACACTGAAATGAAGCTTGGTTCTGCTAGGCCACTCCTAATGCTGCTTATTATCAACAGGACGTATCGCTGCATTTCCTCAGGGAAAAGTTACTCTACATTTGCATATAGTGTGTAGTTATATAGTCGGAGGGGGAGCAGAGCAATATTAACACTTGTACATTTATGAATTGCAAAATGTTAATCATAAAACGAAAGTCTTAAGGGCCACCTAATCCACGGCCCCCTGTGCACCCACTACAAGTATGTCAGCCCCTATAACTTGTATAGCACATGGCTGTCCAATTTTATTTAAGTAATGTATAACATGTATATTATAACCACGTTTGTTTTGTGGACATTATTAGACAATAGCAAGTTTGAGGAACAAACCACCATTCATATCAGTGGCAGGTTTCATCTGTGAATGAACATTCAGCAGAGCTAACTGGACACGAGGGTTGTACAAGCTTAGTTCAAAAAAGGGGGACATCACAGACATCCTATAGCCAGGGGGATGCAAGAAAGCTGGACGTGACGGAAAGACTTAGAGGGACACATTCATTGCAAATGTCGAGATTGGGAATCCTAATCTAGGCCACAATGCAGTGGCAGGTTGAGAACCATTGGTTCAAAATTTGGTCACTGGAGAACCCATTAAAATATTCCTAGTTCTCTAAAATCCACCGTCAACCTCTTTTGAATGCAAATTTTATTAGAACAAACAGTAATTTAATATAGATATCAAGGCTATAGCTCAAAGTTTTTTCCCCCAATCAAGAGTTAGAACATCTCTCCAAGTTCATGAATATAAAGCAAGTTCCTCAACTCCGACCACTACTTTTCCTGTTGTGTTTGTGTTTGCACCAATGAGTTTGTTTTGGGACATTTTGGGCAACCTCACAACCTTGGACATCAGGTTACTGCCCCGAATGTATATGTAATCATCGGTCACTGCTGCTCTGATGATAGTGATAGAGCTTGTTTTGTTAAAATATATAATCTAGCGTTATAGTGTTATGTGTATGTGTTGGTTTAATATAGGTGATATGACTGTGTCTAGTACCATGCACACTTACAGGCCCAGTAGATAGAGGAGAGAAGCTTATAATGCCAGGTGGTCTTGGCCCAGTCAACAACACTATAAAGGTACAGCCTGCGGTTCTTATTTAGAAAGAAAACTACGTCACGGCTGACAGCAAGTTATTCTTAGAGCTGTTTACATTGGGTCAATGTGTTTGAGAGAGAAAGGATCTAAACAATTAATCACTCTTCATATTTCCCCTCCCATCCCTCCTCCAATCCAGCTCTCAGAGTATACACAAACCTTGTAATCAGAGTGCTGTGTTATAAACAGAGACCCCGCACGCTCCCTCCCGGGACCACACAGGAGACTGGGGGCCTACAGCTGGGTTTGCAAATGGTCCCTTAACAAAGACCAAGGCACAGCCCTGTGTAGAGGCTCATTTTGTAGCAATCTGGTGCACAGACAAATTACAGATCAGTGAGTGACATAACCCCACATTACCCCTAAATTCCTCAAGCCTTGTCTTCCTTGCCCCACATTACAGCCTGCACTGGCCCCAGACAAAGATAGTTCTCTGCAGTCACTAGCAATGCTTTTTACACTGAAAACTTTAGATTCTTAGATATTTTAAACATGTGTCCTTGTATGTCTTTTTTATTATTTAAATTTTATATTATGTGGGAAGACCAATGTGCACATACAAGGTTAAACTGCAATATAGTCATTGTACACAAGAGATATAAATAATACACAAGGAACAGGGTAATCTGAAGAGTTTCAGCTTAACCATCGGCAATCTGGTCAGACACAAACGCAGCAGCCGTACCAAACCAAAGCCTGTTTATTTTTCTCGCAGTTGTTCTCTATGGTACATGCCTTTGTTGAAGTGTATGTGAAGTCAATAGTGAATGCATTTAAATAAAATAAATATAGGAGCAAGTCACTATTTGACATTAATATAATGTATATCAAACATTACGTACAACTGAGCTAAATAATAAATTTGAAATAACTATATTGCGCATGCATAACTAAATATGTTGATCATTCTTCCACTCCTATGTGGATGGTTGCATGTCTGAACAGGCAGACAATGATTGACAGATTTGTGGACTTCTACTGCAGATATACCCTTAGCTCTGGTGGTTTTATTCACAGGTGCATGGCTAGTGAGGTCACAGCAGCTTAGCAGACTGTAGCCTCTACTTTTTGATCATTAGGACACTCTCCTAATGATGTCAGAGGTGTAATGGAGTTGGAAGTATACTCTATAAATCTATTGCTTTTTAAGAAAACCGGAAGTGGAACTAAACCCAGTATAAATATATTCTGTGTGTTCAATTGTTTTTTCTTGACTTTTTCATGAAGTTCACAGCAGGGCTATTTACATTAAAATGACCTTCACACATAACATATAGGCCTATTGTAAGTGACTGCACCCTTGATCATAACCATCTGGGTTTCCCTATTGGATGCTCAGCCATTGATTCCTTTATATTTTCTTAATGTTTCCTTTCTACTGTAAACTTTGTAAAGTAAATAAACAAAAACAACATACAGGCCTATTTATCATTGCAAGCCCCATAGTGGCACAATCACTTGTCGTCGGTATTTATGAAAAAAATATTGCAGATTGCAGACACCTGAGCGGTTTCTTCAGCTGTGCAATGGCATGCCGGTTTCTAATGTGGGGAACAATGTAAATACAGTTTAAAAACAGATTTATTTATTTTATAACAACATAAAATATATAATCAATGCTTTTCAATCTGTATTCTTTTACATGGTTTCAAAGTATAAAGCATTTTTTATGCTTTTGTTCTGTTGGTGCCATACTGAGATGGCGGAAATAGAACTGTTTTCGTGGCGCTACCAATACTTAAATGGGGCAGCACAGTGGCTTAGTGGTTAGCACTTCTGTCGGGTTGGGTACCTTATTGCGACAATCTAAACGCCGACAAGACGTACCCCAACATGATGTCATTCCCGACAGACTTGTAATACCAAAAGCTTCAAAAAGAGACTTTCCGACCAAGAAAGATCCCGTGCATTGTACAGCCGATCCCTAGAAATTAGGGACAGTTAAAAACTACAATGTATCATAATATTTTATGTATGGTACTTTTCTTGCCTTGGAAATTTTTTTAATATATTCTGGAATGTCTAAAAATGGGCCTTTTTTTGCTGCTCCTCATGTGCTATATTTCTTTCCTACTAAAACCCTGGAGTCTTCCCTGTGTTCTTTTCCTAATTATATATGGCCCCATAACGTATATGCTAATGAAAGCAGTATGTATGTTATATGAAGCAGAGCTTGATACCCTGCTGCGATTTTTCTGGAGGCCTAAGTCTGAAAAACTGCACCATAAATTGTACTGGAAGACAAATTGAATTTGTGCTATTTATATGCAAATTGTGTGCAAGTAAAACATTTCCTAAAATATCACATGAAATACACCAGTAATGTGTGACATTAAAAACCACAACAATATATATGTAAAACATGAGAACCAGAGATCTTTTTTTTTTTTTAACTAGATCAGGGGCTGGTCAGAAGATCGATTTATCATAAACTCTTTCGAGATGAGTTCTATGGTTCATTATTTTTTTTTTTAATAACTTTATTTATAATTTTATTTATTTATCAAGTACCAGAACACAATGTATACATACAGTGTAGAAAGCCAAAATAAGCCAAAATAGGTAACAGTATAAATGTTGGAGGGGCCTGTGAAACAGCCCCAGCTAAAGCACAGAAGAATATACACAAAAACAAAGGCAAGTAAAGTGCACATTCAGTTAGGAGATCAGAACATATTATATACCAAACTATTGAATGATAAAATCAGAGTGTGAGTGTTACGAGCCGCGGCGGTGCCCAGCCGCCGCGACTCACTCACCTGCGTCCCAGCCGTCGCTATGACGACCGGGACGTCACTTACGGTTCTCGGCCCGGCCGTTGCCTAGGCAACTGTCGGGACGCTACAGTTGATTGCGCCACGTCCCGGCATTAGGTGCAGCCGGGGGCGCGCGCTACTCCCCATGTGCACATTATTATGACAGCCCCTAGGGCTGATTAGTGCCTTGCCCCCATTGGCCAGTGCCTGTTTATAAGGCAGGGAGGGCTTAGCCTCCTTGCCGGTTATAGTTCTGTGTCCCAGTTTATAGCTTGCTCCCGTACCTTGCTGCTGTGTACCTTTGATTGGATTTTCCGTGTATGACCTATTGCCTGTCCCTGGATCTTGAACCTTTGCCTGTGACCTTGACCTATTTGCCTGTCCCTGGATCGTGAACCTTTGCCTGTGACCCTGACCTATCGCCTGTCCCAGGATCTGAACCTTTTCCTGTGACCCTGACCCTGCTGGAACCTGACATCGCCTCTGGTGCTCCATCCAGTCTGCAAGATCGCTGGCCTGCCTCTGTTCCTTGTACCTGTGCGCAGCCTTTTGAGTATAAACTTACACTACTTAGAGTCTAAGACCTGGGGGCATCTGAGTAAATGTGAGCGTAATCAGTCTCTACGGGAAAGGCGGCTGCTATAGGTGAAGACCTCGTCACCTGTTATATACGTTTATGCCGCACTGGTTGTCGTAACAGTGAGGTCTATTTTTGTATTGTAGTCAGGAAGGGAAGGAGAGAGAGGGACACAAGTGTGTGTGTGGGGGGGAAGGCCCTATGGTTCATTTTGAGAGATAAAGCAGCTTGTTTGAGTCCCAAGATGCTACTGACAATGAATCGAATCAGCTCCCGCAGGTTTATCTGTGGTCAAGATTTTGGGCTTTTTTGTTTTTTCAATAAATTTCCTCTTCATCGTTGTTTCCAAGGAAAACGGATCCATTCTAGGGCTATGAGAGCAGGGCTACCTCCAGGCTACAATAGACATCTAAATTAAAGTGGCAGGGGGTGGGGCTTATGACGCAAATCGTGCGTCATCGTGGCCCCACCCCTTGCTGTAATTGGACAACAACAGTGATGCCCGTTTAGGGGCGGGGCCTAATGGTGTGCCCCCGTAGGACCCACCCCAATATGCCCACCTCCCCCGATCTCCCGGACCACCTTTTGCCAAAGTTGGCAAGTATGGTTAAAAGTATTAACAAGCCGAATATGTATGCTAGACAAGGGGAGTACTCCTTTAAAGCAACACTAGCAGTTAGCCCATACTTGCCAACTTTTAAAACCTGTCCTCTGGGAGATCCCAGGGTACAGGTCATGTGACAAGTGAAAATGGGGGTGAGTTGGGGGTGAAATAAGAAATTGCAAGCTTACTATTGGTCCGCATAGTTGCCAACTTCCTGTTTCTTCCCTCAAGTGACTAGTGGCTAGAGGATCAAATGGCTAGTGTGGAGGGGGGCCTGGTGGAACGATTTGCGTCATTCAGTCCCTCCGCCATGACGAATCATCAGAGTTCTTTGCTAGAAAGTGGGCGGGTGCGAGAGATCGGCCTACTCTCCAGGCAACCCGGAAATTTTGGTAAAGTGGGCAAGTATGGTGTGACATCGGAGTTGCAATCAAATATAGCCACATGGGCTGCTTAGATCGCCTACTGCTCTTCCTTTAGCATGTGAGTGGCACTCTCGGCCACTGGACGGCGCACCTTGTAGGCATGAACCAGGAAGCAAACACCCCCTACTGTTCCTCTATCACAAAGCTCCACATGTTAAAAATTTAATTCTTTCAAAACGACTGTTAATAAGGCGTAAATACATACATACATTTACTCTGCACATACATATTTCACCATATATAAAGTCTCATTTGTTAAAATGAAATACAAATGCAGATAGTACCTTTTAATGAAGTATTACAATCTGTATTGTAACATTATTAAGCCATTTATGATACTGACAAAACACATACATACAATGACAGCACGGGTTCAGAGAACTTGGCATGCAGAGTTCGCACACTCCTACCATCCACACGTGCTGTCAATATAATCAAGTTAGTGCATATAAATGTAGAACTTCTAGGCTGTTTGCATTCCATTACATGTATTGCACAATATCAATTTTCAGAGTATATTACATTTCTTTATTGATCACTGACAGAGTTTTCATTTTCAGTTGCCTAATGGAGACCCCCACTAATGTTTTTTTTTTTTTTTTTAAAAAAAGAAATGTAATTTAATGCTTTGAATGCCAGCAATTGCTTTGTAAAGCTCTGTGCTGATTGTCCCATGGCAGCACAGAGGTCCAAGGTTGCTTGTAGATTCCCCCCCAAGCGCACACACACTTGGATAGAAAAAAATTATATGACTGAGGCATTTCATCTATAACCTCCACATTTCTCTGCATTAGATTTGATGCTTCACTAAGTAAATCTCCTGTTCCCAGGCAAAGGGGCCCTCACTTTCACATGTGCTGTAATATTAATCATTTCCTGGTTTATAATATATCATACTTGCCAACTCTCCCGGAATGTCCGGGAGACTCCCGCATTTTGTGAGAGTCTCCCGGACTCCCGGGCGAGTGTGGCAATCTCCCGAATTCTGCCCACTTCACTAGGAAGTGCCCCACTTCCTAGTGAAGTGGGCAGAATTAGATCCCAAACGCCGCGATTCCCGGTGAATCGCGGCGTTTGGCCCCGCCCCCGCTGTCAAATGACGCAATTTGCGTCATGACGTCACAGGGGGCGGGGCCGAAATGACGCGATTTCGGCCACCCCGCCCCTTCACGCCCCCCTCCACTGGCTGGCTCCCGGAAGGGAGCTGAAGAAAGTAGGTAAGTATGTAATATATTAGAGCCCAAATAATGGTAATCATTAGACCTTGTGCTTCTAAAGTCATCTATTTTCAGCCCTTCCGTTGTGAGGAAATGATTGAAAGTTTATTATGTTTTTCTTTTTGTGATGATTTTTTTTTTGTTAACCCTATCAGGATAAAGTCTCTTGTAACAAATGCTACATATTTTTAGAATTGATATAAGAAACTAGGTGTAATTTAAGCGTTATTTATTGCATTATTCAATAAATATCCAGTAAATTTGATAAGTTAATCTGCAAAGAGAAACTTTGCTTCTCCGTGTTGCCTTATCATCATCAGCACAACACCAGCACATAAATCACTGGAACTATTTCATTTGTCTTCAACAACTATCAGGCCTGTCAAGAAGATAGCAAGACTGGTATGTCTGATAACAGTGGCCAATAACTTGCAGTGATTTATATACGTTACGTACAGAATTACTTCCATTTCTAGTGTCTCTTTAATATTAAAGGGACTGATTAATAACATACTTGCCAACTCTCCCGGAATGTCCGGGAGACTCATGAAATTCGGGTTGGTCCCACGGACTCCCAGGAGAGCTGGCAAATCTCCCGCAACCTGCAATTGCGAGTCTAAAATGACGCGATTCGCGGTGAATTGTGTCATTTTGGCCCCCCCCCCCGCGACAAAACATCATATTTGACGCAGGGGCGGGGCCAAAATGACGTAATTCACCGTGCACCGCCCCCCACCCGCCCTCTAGACACGCCCCTCTCCCGGATACAACTTGCCTAAGTTAGTCAAGTATGATTAATAATACTTTGATCTGATATTATTTCTATGATATCAAACTGTCCAAATAATAAAATGCAGACTTCATTACATTGCCATTTCCTAGATAAGTACAGTTGTAAAGTGTAATTGACCAGTTCATTTAATTTGATATGAGGCTTTTCTGAGCTGTCACATTGAAAAGAGACCAGAGGGTAAAAGCAATAATATTTTTATCATTGCTTATTGCAGAGATAACAAAATCTGGTATTGCTCCAATTTATCAATAAAACTTTCCCGAGGCAACTAATACTTTGTTCACATTGCCGACCTGGCAATATCCCAGGTATATGAACCCGGGATATTGCCAGCCTCCCACCCCGACAAAATCCTGGGTCTCCCTGGCAACATCACAAGAGGAGCTTTGATTGGCTCCTCTTGTGATGTTGATTTTTTTTTTTTTTTTACCTTTCAATAGTTTTCAGTGAGACCCAGGTTGAAAAACCCAGATCTCACCATTCAGACTGGCATCTACCTGGGATCGGACCCGGGAAAAACCCTTCAAAAGACCAGGGTTCAATTCCCGAGTCATTCGACTCGGGTAGATACAGGGAGCCCTGTTCACGCTCAGTCTCAACGTGGGTGAGCCCTGGCAATAACTGTGTTTTTGAGGCAGTGTAAACGGGGTATGAGCGAGAGCTGTTTCGGCAATACTGCCGCAAGCGGTTAATATACTGGTTCAGCGGTTTTCCCTGGCAATATCAATAAATATACCCCCAAGACTAAACTAGCAACAGTTTGTAGTCGAGGCGGCCGCGGGCATCGCCGCGACTCTCGGCTTGCTACTACTGGCGTCCCAGCCGTCGCTATGTCGACCGGAACGTCACTTCCGGTTTCTTCATCCCGGTTGCCTGGGCAGCAACCGGGACACCCGGGTTTCCTGCTGCCGCCCCCGGCCAGCTGTCTAACAGCCGGGCGCATGCGTGTATGACCTCTGCCTGTACCCGGACCTTGAACCATTGCCTGTGACCCTGACCTTCTGCCTGTACCCGGACTCTGAACCATTGCCTGTGACCCTGACTCTGCTCGTATCTGACATCTCCACTCAGTCCACAGATCTCTGGCCTATCCTACTCTGTGCATTACCTCCTGTACCTGTGTGCCGCCATGTAAGCATAAACTTGTACTACTCTGAGCATAAGTCTCGGGGACATCAGAGTACCTGTGAGCATAACCAGTCTCTATGGGAAAGGCGGCTGCTAAAGGCGAAGACCTCTACCCCTTGCTCTACGAGTTTATGCCGCACTGGTGACCAGAGGTTATTTAGCTGCTTTACCAAGGACTAGTAGTATTGGTTTACTATTCTCAAAACTAGAGATAGTCCTCTACCCTACAGCCACACTGCTTCCTCCATCTGCTCTGCAGATTAAGAAAAATATGTGCTAATCGCAGAATAAATAATTGCGTTCTTAATTTTCTGTTGAAAGAACATGGCCCATAAGAGCTAATTACCTATTCAAGGCTCCAAGTGAGTTGCATAATACCTGAAAATTTGGGTGCGTACTTTTCCCTATAACTGTGTATTATGCTGGAGGCTACATGACATAATGCTATTTATATTTTTACTGCTTTGTGCTAGTAATATGCTACTAATCACGTATAGTATTGTGCTGTGGGAGATTTAATTGGAAAATGTTGCACAGTTTTTATGAACAGAGAATATGTCTTTACCACAATGTCATGTACAGGCCTTGAAAACTGTGCAGAATTATGTTATGAATAATATTACTAGAAGCGTGAAGAGACAGAACTAGCGCCTCGATTGTGTGATGTCATTACAGGAGACAAGTCTCTAGATTGGGATCTTGGAAAAGTTCAATGCCAAATAAGAAACACATCTAGATGTCAGTTCCTTTGCCAGGGTGGTGAATAATGAGCCAGAATGCTGTCATTTTTTTGCCATCATGCACTTGAAGTGGGCTTGTATAGCAAAGCCTGTATGTTGTAACTCTTTCAGCCCCTTGTCAATGTGAAGGATAAGGGGTCTTTTTATGAAACAGAGAAAAAATCTGAAGAAAATTAGTGTTTTCACTTGAGATAGGGCTTCTCCTATTTATTAAAGGCTAGCAAAGGTGGAAGCTATCACCAGCGGTAGGCTATGGTTGGGGGTCTCCGGTGAAGCATGTGGAAAGCCTACTTAACAGGCACCACATCGGTACAAGGAAGGTCACGCATATGTAGTTTAACCCCACTGGCGAGTGGAAAGACCCCTCCTAGCGCTGCCAGCCAGTATTACAGGGGAGCTGAATATCTCTGGCTTCCTTGTTAATTTACGCAGTAGAAGATTTTATATCACTGTGAGTAGCGGCAATAGAAAAAATCTTCCATATTGCCCATTATTAATAAATAGACCCCTTCACATACACCAGGAATAGTTGTTTCATTTGCCCATGGATGCAACACAGCTCAGTTATGCTCTATGCATCAGATACAATGGTATGTCACATCCAAGGTCTATGGAAATAACCATTTTTGCCTAGATAATATAAAGGCTCGGTCAAAAACAGATAAGGAAGCTACATAGAAAGCAATGTACTAGGTAAAAGCTGCAGAAGGGCATGTACAAACTAATTAAAGCACTTGGAGATTGTTATTATAAACCAGAATTTATACAGTATACTAGATAAGATCACCTGATGAGAATGGCATCCAGAACAGGAAATTTGCACTGTAGTTGGTCAGTGTTAAAACAGAGATATTGGACAGATTATTAAAACAGGAATCAGTCACGGAAGCCATAGGTACTGAAAACACATTAATGAAGATTCAGCCTATCAATTCACTAGGAACTAGTGATATCGCTGAGGCATGAGGCACTTCACACCTCTGTGAAGTTACTAGTTCCTGTTGAATGGATACTGTTTGAATGGATACTGTTTGGCATAATATGTACGGGGAACACTACTGTGTGACATTATAGGGCCTATTTATCAAAGATCTCCCCCCTGTAATTTACCACTAAATTACTATGTATTATTCTAGCATCGCAGCAGACACCTCAGATATCTGCTGCTTTGCTTCTCTCATCATTTTACTGAGCACTCCCCATAACAGTGTATGGGAAGTGCTCAGTAACGCTATGTATTAATGGCCGAAACTAAGTTTTCAATCATGTTAATATGCGCCATCTGAAGCTGGCGCCATCTGAAGCTGACGTACATTACCATGATTGAAAACTTTCACTGAAAACAGCTCTGCTCCGAAGAGCAGAGCTACACAGCGCATGTGTGGAGAGATCATGTGATCCCTCCATGTCACATGTCTCAGGTTCCTTCATTCGGGGATCTCTGTGCGTATGTCCAAGTTTACCGGGTCGGCGCATGCGCACAGAGATTGAAAGAGGGGCGAGCAGCACTGCAGAGGGGGAAGAAGAGAAGACCCAAGTTTATCGGAACGGCTGTTCCTGTGTTGAGTTTTTGATAAATATGAGAAACTTTTCAATCTGCATCTATGCGATGAGGATTGAAAAGTCAATCATATGTTGCGGTGATTGGTAAATAGACCCCTATATGAGCTGCGGCCAGTACTGTGTGGCATGATGTGAAGTGGGGGCACTACTGTTTGCCATAATATTAACTGTAAAAGTAGGGGACCTCCCTAGGCGGTGCTAGACACGCCCCTACAGTGGTGCGCCATGGCCAGCGTGTGCACTAGTGAAGTGTGCTGTGCACTAGTGAAGTGTGCTGTGCCCTAGTGAAGTGTGCTGTGCACTAGTAAAGTGTGCTGTGCACACCTATGACTCTCTCTAATATTGTTAGAGCTGGATCTGTATTTTCCTCCACAAATTGATCCTGAGCAGCAGCCACATAGAGAGAGTGTGGACTGGGAGGAAGTAGCATAAAGTAGAATTTAAGATATGAGGGATCTATTTAACGAGCGGTGAAGAGGCTCATTCACCCCCTTTTTTGCTATATAACAAAGGGTTACCACTGTACAAATCAGAGTTTAGGCAGCTGGTGAACAGTAAAAATGCTTTGTGCAGGAGGTGGGTCTCCGGTGGGGCTCCTAGATCCGCCTTGGCATGGTAAATCGCACGGGTACTCCATTATATATCTCTGCATACATTGATAGCGACCGAGCTGGGGTCATAAATAGTCCCCTTTGTTAAAAAATAAAAAATCACGATTACTTTAATTATTAAAAATATATAGAAATAATAACTCCCCTTTAAGAAAGTCATAGATTATCTGCTTGAACTTGATGCACATTAGACAGCAATATTGTTTTGGATGTAATAGGAGCTTCTGCAGGGGATCGTTTAGGGCAGGTGAAAAACGATTGCGCCCACCATGCTAATGCCTTTTAATGACTGAGAGGTGGTGATAATAGTAAACACCTGGAGCCCTTTATTACCGTCACGTGGCCCTCAGCGAGAGGCATGTTTATCAGGACATACATCCCAGAGTAGTGGTGCCTGGGAAAGGTTGCAGGTGATTTTATGATGTTGTAAAGATGGCGAGTTGATTACAGGCTGGATGCTCTCCTGGCAGGTGCCACTTGAGAGACGCCGCTGAGAGGTTTATGGGCAGATAACCTCTGTGAACAATAAGAAACACAAACATTCCAGCACTGCAGCTGCTGCTCTCACAAGGACACAGGGTCTCTAGCTTACCTTGGTATGTTATGGCAGCCAATCAGACACTTGCTGTCATTGTGTAAACTGTAATAAACAGATAATAATTAATTGATTGTTGTCGTTTCTAGTGCAACTTTGCACGTTTGAACAATGTTAGTAAATAAAACCCACTGAGCACGTTATAGTAAAAGCTAAATATGTCCACCTCCTATACCTGGCACGCAGTTAGTCCTGCGTATGTGTTATAGGGTGATTAATGACATTGCAGCCAGGGCCGAATTAAGGGAATGGAGGCCCCTGGGCTAAGGGCGCCTCCATTCCCCCGTGAGGCCCCCAATGTGAGCCACCCGCTGCCCCCCCATACCCCGTGCAGTGGCGGATCCAGGGGGGGGGCGATCAGGGCGATCACCCCCCCTAGCAGGGGCTTGCTGCCGGCGGCTGCACAATATGTGCAGGTCCGCTCGGCAGTGACAGTGTGCTGCCCGGCTGCTCTGATTGTCTGATTGTTTTTAAAACACAATCAGAGCAGCCGGGCAGCACATTGTCACTGCCGAGTGGACCTGCACATATTGTGCAGCCGCCGGCAGTCTGGAAGTCAAAAAGGGGGCGGGGCCTAAATCGCCCCCCCCTAAATCGCCCCGGGTAGGATACTTTTCTAGATCTGCCCCTGACCCCGTGAGGGCCCCCCCCCCAAACGCTTACTGTCACTGTAGTCCTCCATCCCCGGCATGCTGTAAGCTCCTTACTGAGGAGATCTCGCGAGAGTTCACTCGCGAGATCTCCTCAGTAAGCAGATTACTGAGCGCCGGGGACGGAGAACTAGAGTGACAGTGCTCAGCAGCATTGATCGGGCTGGGGGCGCCCCCGCCCCCGGACCCATCAATTATGCTGCTGAGGACTTTGAAGGGCCCCCTGGATGCCCGAGGTCCCTGGGCTATAGCCCAGTTATACCTCGGGTTAATCCGGCCCTGATTGCAGCACACGTTTATGTAAATCAAATTTTGTGGCCGATTTGCAGAGGTTTGAAATTCCGACAATACAAACTGGTGGCTAGTGGAAATGCAAACCCTATGCTCTAGTGACTTGGGGGGAGTCTGTTCTGGCGTGTCTATCAGCCTGAGTTCTTGACACTGCTTCTTACTACGAATGTTGATTGGCTGCTGGAGTTCCCAGCAGGAGAGGAAACGGCGCTGTATCAGGCTACTCTGGTGTTCTATAATAACCTGCTCTCTCATGGGGAGAAATGGATTTCATATAACACAGGCAACCGCCAGATGCCATTACTTTAGGTAGTGAGAGTGATGCAGAAACTCTCAGCTATTGCCCTTTCTATTTACTAATAAGTGCCAACAGGGCAGGTTATCTACCGCTGCTTTTCACAGTAGTAGAAAACCTCCTATCACTATGATTTAAAAGGAAAATACCACCAATGCCATCCAGTCCTGGATGCATCTACAGATCCATGACCTGCCTTGGGCTATGAGTGCCACTAGTAAATGTAGAAAATATATAAAACGTTTTTTCCTATAGTTCCAATTGGAAGCTCTTTGCTGGGGGGGATCCCGCCAGCGATAACACAACAGTAGCCCTTGATAGATAGGGAGTAGCCCTATCCCTGGTGAAAACACTCATTCTCCCCAACGATGGGGCTTTTCTCCCATTATAAAATGGACCCCTTGGAGCTGACAGTGAGATTGCAATTAATTTACCTCCATATAACTGCTTCATTTAGCAGGTATGTTTTCAGTTCACTGCGTCATTGGAACCCAAATAGTGTATAGGAAATGAGACGGAGTCTTTCCCTATCTATCAGGGGCTATCTCTGGTGTTAGTCCCATTTGGCAAGAGCTTCGCTGGCCTTCTACTTAACAAGGATCGCCGCTGACCACCACAATCTTCCTATAGCGACTTCCATAGTAGGGAGTATTCAAAGAATAAAATGCTTTATTTACATAAAGCATTTTTTTCCATTTGGAACAATTTTTTTTTTTCTTACTTTTTTTTATTATTATTCATTTTGTGACTAGTGGAAGTGGAAGCCAGCAGGCTGAGGCATCCAGGACGGGCTGGCGAGGTAAGGTTACTATCGACATTCAGCAGAGTACATGCTAAAGCAATATTTTCTTGTTGTGTGGTGACTATAGGCGTTTTTCTATCGCTGTGAAAGTGGTGATCGATAACCTGTCCTATCGCTACTTATTAGTAAACAGACCCAATGACCTCCCAAACTTGAACTGTTGGCAACCCTAATATCTCCAGCACTATCAGCTTTGACCATCAGCGATTTAATGTTTTAACAATAACTCCATATGAGGTTCCCTATCATGTGTACAATCCTTACAATCATGATCATCATACAATGCTGCCTGGCAAAGTTGTCTGACAGTTGCTGCTCAACTATAGCCCCTGCAGAATTACACCTATGTCTTAAACAATGACTAAGATAAACGTCTTCTTTTGTGTACAAGAGCCTCAGAGATATTCAGAGGAAACGTTTATTTCACAGTACATCCTAGACTTCCTGTCATTTTGGCGGATTGAGAAAACATTTCACTCCTTCAAGGCATGTATGGAGGCATACAGAAGTCATTTTTATGCATTTGCTTATTGGATCAATTTGTATTAGTGTTTCATTACAGAAAACGTTTGTGCTTTACCTAAAGCACGTACAATTGGCTGCCTTGAAGAGGGGTCTCTCCTGGCTGCTTGAAACCCCTATGTCAGTTATTGTATGACATAATTTTTAACAGAATCCTTTCACAAACATATGGGTATAATATATATATTAATCTCATCATCTCATCACGACTGCCTAAATCCAGTAATCATATGTACTGGAGAATCTATAGACAAGAGAAAAGTAACCTTCAGGCTACATCAAACTATCCAATTGACCATTTAATATGGTATTTACCCCCACATAGCTTGTATACAGTTACACGATGAGGCACTGCATCTACGCAGGGGTTTCTTTGTGTTTCCAGCAAATACTGTGGCTCCAGAAAAATGTAGAATTGTTTTTTGGAATTTGGGCTCCAATTTTGAGGGAACACTTTTAAATCAACAGGTTTGTAATGACTTTCACGTGAGGCTATTGTGTATTCCAGGAACGCTCAGGATTATATAGCCATTGTTATACTGAATAACCTTAGTAATCTTTATGTAATGATATTCTAATTTATATGTAGATTTTATTTGATATTTCATGAGACACATCACTGTCACTCATCCCTTGTTCTGCTGGTCCTCCGGGTTCTACTGATGCTGAATAGTCGTGTTCAACAAGTGTTAGCGCTTCCTAGAAGGGAGACGCTATGTGCCCTGAGTGGAGGCTGGAGGGAGGCTGCAGTGGGATGCACTAGGATGTGCATATGATTTGTATGTTTTTGCTTTTATACTTTTTTACGCTTGCTACATTCATATGCATGTTTCCACAGTGTTCTGATTCATCTTGGTCATTTTCTTGACATCTGGGAGCGATCAGCGGTTCAATTACTAATTCTACTGAGGGTCTTTCTGAGGTAGGTCCTCACCTGTCTAGGTGGGAGTAGGGTATGTGTGAGAGGGCACTAGTGTGTGTAGGACAGGTGTGAGAGGGCATTAGTGTGTGTGGGGTAGGTGTGAGAGTGCGCTAATGTGTGTAGGCAGGCGCGGGCTAGCAAGTTTCAGCCCGGGGGGGCGCACAGGCGGCCGCATCATGTGTCATGTGATGCGACCGCGTCACCAATGACGCGGCCGCATCGCGTGTCATGTGATGTGCCCGCCTGTGTGCTGACGCGGCCGCATCGCGTGTCATGTGATGCGCCGCCGGTAATAATTAGGTAATAGTGCACTCGAGGGGGGGGAGGGGGGCTGGGCGGCCGGCCCTAACAGTGTTTAAACTGAGCGGCCCGGGGGAACGGTGCCCCCCTGCCCCCAGGCCCAGCCCGCCCCTGTGTGTAGGGTAGGTGTGAGAGTGAACTAGTGAGAGTAGGGTAGGTGTGAGAGTACACTAGTGTGTGTAGGGTTGGTGGGAGTCAGGTAGGTGTGACATTGCACTAGTATGTGTAGGGTAGGTGTGAGAGTGCACTAATGTGTGTAGTGTAGGTGTGAGAGTGAACTAGTGGGAGTAGAGTAGGTGCGAGAGTGAACTAGTGGGAGTAGGGTAGGTGCGAGAGTGAACTAGTGGGAGTAGGGTAGGTGCGAGAGTGAACTAGTGAGAGTAGGGTAGGTGCGAGAGTGAACTAGTGGGAGTAGGGTAGGTGTGAGAGTGCATTAGTGTGTGTAGTATTTGCTTTGATAGTGTTTACATGTTAGCTTCCTGTTCCTGCAACTCCAGTTGGTTCCTGCCTCTTGGCTCTGGCCCTTGGCTCTATATTATGGTGACTTCTGGCTCCTGATCCCTGGCTCTGCATTATGGTGACCTCTGGCTTCTGTTCTCTGATTCTGCATCTGTGTTGGTACTGGTTCCTGACATCTGATTATAGTGATTTCTGGCACAGACTACTCGGCTTGGTTTCCAAGCACCTCCTCCATCTGCAACAGGCTACTCACATGTAGCTCTACTACAGTTACATACTACTTACTCTCGGGTCAGCATTTCTTCCATCCACACTGAGAGACTCTGGACCTGTCTCAGTAGTGTCATTGTTCTTTCTTTCGTTCTGAGGGCTCAGCCGTGTGTGCCTGTTGGACTGTGTTACCATCAGTCTGCCTGCTTTCCTGCCTCAAGTGAACATCATTTATAC
Source organism: Mixophyes fleayi (assembly GCF_038048845.1). Classification (NCBI taxonomy): domain Eukaryota; kingdom Metazoa; phylum Chordata; class Amphibia; order Anura; family Limnodynastidae; genus Mixophyes; species Mixophyes fleayi. Next base: position 37,570,650 of record NC_134407.1, read on the forward strand.
CAGAGACTGCTATTGTAAATGAGTCTACTGCCAGAGATTCTCTGCTACATTGTATCAACATTGTATCACCATATTATCCTGCATATCATTTTGCCATTACAGAACTGGTTATTCCTTGTCTGCTTCTGAGTTTCAATAAATTATCTTTTTTCGCAACATTCTTTCTAACAGCAGATTCCTAACAGGACGCAGTTGGGACGGCACCTGGAAAATGCCTCGAGTGAATATGCTTGGGGACATCCTTTGAAAGAGTCTGTATAACCGTCTGTGTAACTAAAACAAAACACACTTAAATACGAGGACAGCCTCGTTTCATTAATTTGACCCAATTCTCGAACGGGGTTTCTCATAAAGTGGCCCCGGCAAGGTGTGTGGCCAGTTTGTGATGTAATGGCTTATTGGCTCATTCATCTTTGTTGAATGGTGAAGTGGTTTGATTTGTTATTTTATTTTTACTTATGGTATTTAAAACATTTTCCTGAGCTGCAGACCCCTAAAATACACAAATGCCGAGGACACAGTACATCCAAACTGGAGAATCTAGTAAGCCAGGCTCCCTTCAGTTCAATATGGAGGGTAATGGTCTCTTTGGTGAACACACAGGAGATCCCGTAGTTGGATTTCCACTATTCAGCTAGTTGCAGGTGGATGTATCCAGCAATTACTTGAAATATAGAAGGTGATAGATCCCCCTTAAGTAGGAATACTTATAAAGCTACCCAGTTGTAAGGCCAGAGTGGATTTAAATAGCCCAGTTTTTTTGCAGAAGAAAATTGTATGATAACCCTCAAATCCTACTTCTTGCAACAAAAGTCAGATCACATTCACCTGATTGCACAAAGAAGTGACGTTGCCTTATGGAGGTGGCCTGTCCATACAGGATTGGAGGTGACAGCAGTAATAACACCAGGTGTGACTTTAGCTCCTAGTTTGTGTAGAGGAAGGAAAAGTTATAGTGTAAAACGTGCTAAATCCCAGAACACGGAAATTGCATCACATGCAGACCAGGTGTACTTTCCAATAAATTGCCACCATTGTGTTCCACATACAGTAAATGTCACTATATGTACAGGACTTTATCATACTATGATATATTGTTGCTGTAGATAATGACAGGGCTGATATAGTTAAATCTTTATGATAGGTTTGACACTTACGTGGTTAACAGAGAGGCATGTCTGTATATGCTAGTGTAAACTGATCTTCAAACACCCTACCAAGGCTGCCCTGAACACTGCAATTTACAGCGCCAATGACCTTCAGCAGACATCTGCTTCTACGTTCACACAGATCTTGAAGGACCATCATTTCCTCACACAAGAAGAGAGTCCTGGGCGTTTAAACATTTACTTTTATGGGGGGGGGGGGGGTTATTGCATAAAATATGATACAAAGAAAAATAGAATTATTCAATATGAATGTTGTGATGTCTTTAAGTGTTTTTATTTCCTTTGCACCTGTTTTACCAGCCGTAATGAATGGGACATAGATTGTAAATACTTGCCGTTAACTGTAAAAAGCCAATCTGTCATTGCACATTCCAAGGGCTTTATTTTAATGTAAAAAGGGCCAAGATAGAGAATATTTATGTACTACCAGCAATATTGAGATATGCACATGTAGGTAAATGTAAAACTGTGAAGCTTTATTTAGCTTAGAATAGGTCCACAGAACACCATGGTTTCCATGACGTCTCTTTGTATTTCCTGGTCTAGGATGAACCAGCATGATTGTGTAAGAGGCAAGAAGAAGAAGACTTCGCAGCTTGATAAGAAACATGTCCCATGTTTTTTTTGCTGCTTAAAAAGTCATTAAAAGGCCTCAGAGTACTTGTGAAGCCATTTTTGTACAGTTCTGCCACAGTGGTCAGTGTACACAGGTATGTAAGTGCCTACATGTGTACAATGAGTGTAAGTTTAACTCGAACAGTGATTTAAGCTATCATACTTGCCAATTCTCCCGGAATGTCCGGGAGACTCCCGGAATTCGGGTCGGTCTCACGGACTCCTGGGAAAGCTGGCAAGCCTCCCGCATCCGTGAATTACCTCCCCGAAATGACGCGATTCACGGTGAATCGCGTCATTTTAGCCCTGCTCCCTGCGTCAAAACGGCATTTTCATCGCGGGGGTCTGGGCCAAAATGACACGTTTGCCATGCCCCACCCCCTCCCGCCCTCCAGTCACGCCCATCTCCCGGAAAACACTTGACAAAAGTTGGTAAGTATGAGCTAGATATACTCAAGTACTTATAAACATTTGAAATTTAGCTGTATTGTACTTCAGGTATTTAGTGTGGCTGTAACTGCCCTCATCCTCAGTAGAATAGACACAATGTTATATTTGGATTGGAGGGTCTGACATCAGTATTCTGGTTTTGTACCAGCATGTGTGTTAGAAACACTTTTATATTTGTTGTATGTTAATGTGTGGGGGAAGGGAGGTCAATTGGGGGTGGGGGGCTAATTTAGATATTACATATTTTGCAGATTCTTTTTGTGAAGGGTGGTTCCCAGTCCATTTGGAGCACACAGAAAAAAAAAAATCTTTAAATAGTGATATAGAGGGGGGGGTTGCTAGGTTCCACACCTGTAGGATGTTTTTTTCCGGTTACCACTAATAATGTTAATAGTAATTTTTGGGTTATTTTGGCTGTTGTAGACTGTATGCCTAGAATAGCCCATTCCAGGATAAAGGTATAAAGTTCACAAGTGGTGTGATTCCCCTTGGGAACTGTGAACCGAATGAAGTAACTTAATTGACCTTGAGAGGGTCAATATGCAAAAAGCCAATCAAGCGCAATCCACTCTGATTGGCTGATCCCTTTTGCATTATGGCTCCACTAGGACCCCACATTTGCTATCCCACTGCTTTAGAGGTAACCATTATAGTGTTAATGTGGGTTTCATAATTTCAAGGGTTGGGATGCCTTTAATGTTTTTACAAAATGTATTTAATGACTCTATTTTTAACAATTGATACTGTTACAATTGATTCATACTGGCATATGCAATTGTTTTTTTTTAATTAATTACAATAAGACTAAAGCTACACTACACGGTTTTCGTCCAATAATCGGCTCAAACAGCCGACATACGACTGCTCGTTCAAAAGTCGGGTCAGTGTGTGCAGTGACACGATGGTCGAAAGTCTGCCCAAATGGACGACTATCGCCTCATTTGGTTGGTCGTACCGTTTAATATTTTCGTTCCAATCTCGTTTCCGCTGTGTAGTGTGTATAAACTTCCGACCGATCCACAACAGTGAGTGCGAAATTACAGTCATTGCTCACGACAACATGGCTGTAAAAAGTTGCTAAAGGGACGTCCGCTCTTCCCTTTATCGTCCTAAACAAGGCTAGTGTGTATGCAGTCCATGGACCGAGCGATCAGACCATCGATCGCATATAAAATCACTCGGCATAAAAAGGTGGTGGAAATTTCTGTAGTGTGTACCCAGTTTTACTTAAACTACGGACAGTGAGTTCATCCTAAGCATGCAATCCAACTTTTTTTTTCATTAATAGCCAAAGATGTCATGTGATGTAATGACACCATGACACTTGAAAAAAGCAACCCCTTCCCCACCTAATGTTGTGTGTCATATTATGTTGTATATCATATTATAGTAATATTAAGGCGATGGGGCCAGACTGAGCCCCAACTGGCCATATTATAATCTGCAGATGTGAATACTAATTGCTACTTTAATATCTTCTTCTGTAATATCAAAGTTTATTTTACCATGTTGCTCAGAGACCAGCTAGGCTCATTCTTTGAGCAAAGTTTGTTGTAGAAACTTTCGTAGGTGAGACTATATATAATTTAGTGTAGTAGGGTTTTAATTGTGCAAGAATTTCTGACATTGAGTTATGTCTTTGTCCTGAAGCCAGCTTTTTAATAGCTAAAATATGGTGTGCTTTTTTAATTGAATCTCTGCCTATGAGCTAGTGATGTTCCCCGATTTTATTTTTCCATATATAGAATTTGTTTTGATTGTAGTCTATTTTGCCTTGTGACATTGAAATTAGAAAGCTCTGCAAAATGTGCTTATATTTGAATAGATATCTAGGGTAACTTTAGTGTAATTTGACACTTACATGTTGTTTTACTTCCGAATGGTCCCAACTTAGGCTGGACAGTCCCAATTTGAGGGCTCTGTGCCGCCGTCCTGGTGAGAAATTAGGGAGGTCTTGCTGGTTCAATGAAGGGGTGCCAGTGCACATGGCAATGAAGGTTTTGGAGGTGAAGAGAGAATATGCACACACCCCATCAAGCCGTAGGCACACCCCCTGTCCCGAGGCCGCCTACCCAAATTGTTGGGAGGTATGTGTTATAGGATTCACATTGTATTTAATATACTTTTTAAAATATCTATAATATTTGTAGCTTAGTGGAGTAATGTGTCCTCTATTGCTGATTTTAGATGTTTCTCAGAACAATACATGGTTGTCCCAATGTTCAGTGTTGTCTTCTCGATATTCCTGCCATGTTCGAAGGTGCTGGGGACATATCTCTCTGTTTTTGTGACACCAGTTTGAAGAAATCTTGAACCATCAGAATTGTATAGCCCCTGCCCATCTTCTTACTGGGCCCAGTAATGTGCCCATCAGTAGCTGTATGCACAGTGATATGCAATCAATAGGACTAACACACAGGGAGATGCCCAATAAGATGCCCATCAGTTGCAGTAATGCCTCTGGGAACCTAACTCCTGACACAGTACAGACCTTTTACATGTATAACTCATTGTATTAAACCTATTTAATTAATTATAAACCTATTTAAGTACCCTATGTAATTAATTTGCTATGACAGGTCACCTTTACTAGGTGTAGGAATTGGTCATATAAAATCAGTTTTCACAGAAAACAGTTTATAACCTATATGTAACCTACTTTCTCTTAGCCTTCACACTTCCAAATTAGGGGTAACAATTCCACCTGAAGTGAAAAATAATCACATATAGTGAAGTAAAGTATATCAAAGCAATACCATTTATTCAATGTTTGCACTTTCGCCACATGATTTTATCAGCAATCCACTCCTGGTGTAGACTCTTCATGTCCGCTGGAAGTTAGCCTCTATATACGGTCTTTATCACTGTTCCTCCTCTCAATCCTCTGTAGACCTCTCTCATATATGCACAATATGGCAGGATTGGAAACAGAAGAAAAAAAACAGATCGAGGCTGATTACCCTTAAAACTCCATTTACAGTTATTTAAAAATTCACATTAAAACGTGAAAAACATATACATCCCCTGAGTGAGGTGATCACTGTAGAAAGTGTACCTACCAGATCCCACTGGGGTAAATCGCATATCAGTAAATGAGACCAGTTGACACCCCAAATCTGTCACTGTATATTTTTCCTCCAGAATTCAAATGGTAGGCATGTAGTTTTAAATGGGCACCTTCCCTAATCACCAACGCATATTAGAAGAGCTGTCAAGTCCAGAGGGTGGGGCTGCGCAAATTGCATCATTAAACCCCGCCCCCACCACTTCACTAGGGCAGTAGGCAGGATGCGGTAGGTTGAGCTGCTCCTCCAGGAGTACTCCTAGAAATTCTGGAACCTCCCTGACATTCCAGGAGAGTAGGCGACTGTGCCCTTATATAATCTTCTAAAACATTTGTATGAGATCTGGTTATTTTCAAAGATAAATATTGTAATTGTCAAGCATTATTACATCTTCCAGCAAGGTAATGCCACTAGATTAGAATGCCTTTTATTTTACTGCCCCGTGAAACTTGTTGCCTAAGGCAGCTGTCTCAGGTTGCCTCATTATAGACAGACCCTTGCAAAAAGGTGTACTCACTTTCCGTATAGGTGATTTGATGCCTGTAATTGACAGTATTGTTAAATGAACACTACTGCATCACTAATACAATCAAATGTCCAGAACCAGCAGCCGTGTGGCAAACACAGCTCATTTAGTATTTTTAATAAATGAAAATGGTTAATTAAATAGGTGTGTGTTTTGGATGTAAGGATTTAAGACTTGTGTTTGTTGTGGAGACTCACTACTAGGGCTACAATTGGCAATGATGTCTGCTAATCACTCACAGATGCCCCTGACCCCAGCTAAGTAGAGGCTATGTTGCTTCATCCCTGTGATCATCACAGCTCCAGATTAGCAAAATATCTATTGTCAGCACAGATGGAATGCAGTGCAGATTCCATCGTCTGATTTCCTATGGCCTATAGGTCTGTGGAACTCATGGTCATTGCATGCCACGCAATTGATGACATACAGCCTTAATATCAGTTGGGCTGCATCTTTCCTGCTGTTCAGTATACTAGAATATTAGAACAGACAGTTAACTCCAAATCATTATTATTTTTGTAAAGATTTTGCTTGTAGATGCAACATGCTATTTTTAGATTTATTTTGTTGTTGAAAAAGTATTTACTGTAACTTTATTTACTGTAACTTCTCCCTTGAATTCCTTGTGCTTTTTTTATAACAGAAAGAGCAACATAGATTCTCTAGACGTTGTACTGTCTGTTTATGTATTTTTTTGTTTATTTTTTTTTTAGATTTTGGATATGTAATGGTCATAAACTCTAAGCTGTGATTTGCCACAGTTAGGATGTTTATAAATATAGTCTTAAATATATTAGTGTTTGGAAATTTGTTTCCTACGTATTGACCATTGTATTTGAGAGGCCTGTTAGCATTGACATATGATTCTACTTCTTGTTCTTCATCTATTGCCGAATTCCAGTAACTTGGGCTGAACTAGATAAAACAAATCCCTTTTACACAAGTTAATTTATTGAACTGGAGAATAAGCCTGGGTATACACTGGAGCATTTTCGTCCAATAATCGGGCAAATCAGCCGTCATACGACCATTCGGTCAGAAGTTGAATAAGTGTGTATAGTGACACGATGGTCGAAAATCGTTCCAAAGTGTCGATTGTCGGCTCATTTAGTTGGTCGTACTGTTTAATATTTTTCCGACTAATCACCTAACGATCATGTAGTGTGTATACACTCATGCTCACGATCTCCATAGAGTTTACAGAGTCGGGCTCTTTTCAGCCGATGTTAGCAATGAATGTCACATTGAATAAATGTAGAGAGTGCTGTAGAAGGAATAATTAATTTGATCGTTCTAAAACAGAATGTTTTGTTTCAGAGTCACAGAAGCTAACGGAATTCGTTGGGACATGTGTATAGCTATAACAAGGCGGTTTAATCAGTGTGACAATGTGACAAGAATGAGTGAATGAATATTGTGCTTTATTCTCTGAAGACTAGAGGACCAGATGAAGGTGTCAGTGTGTATGGATGAATCGCCAGACTGATCGGACCTTCAGTCATAGGTATAATCGTTTCAGATAACACGTCGGTCGGTGGGGAAAAACGAATAAGAACATTATAACATTGTCGTTTTGTAGTAATCAAATATGAATGACTCCACAGCATTAGAAAAGTTTGCAAACAAAAAAGATATAATGACCGTTACTGCTAACATTTAAACAATTTATGTTGTTAACCTGTTGGTGCACATTGAGATGTATTCCTTTGCACTTGAAATGGAGGATGTGACGATTGTTCAGTTAACTTTAGATGATTTAAAAATGAGGGATTTATATTAAGTGTTGCCCCAATGCTTGCGCATGCAGCTTTGATAAATGATCGTGTAGTGCAGCAAGTTTGCAGTGTACAGTTACTAGTTGTTGATAAAAGTATGCCAGATCCTCTCTCTTTAAATACAACTTTAAAGCTTACACTCCAGCACTTAGTCACTTGACGGTAATTACACTTGGCTTAAGAACTGACATTCTTACACAGTCTCACTATGTTTAACACACCTGCCTCTTCTCTGTTTTACTCCCACTAACTAATACCCCATTCATACTGCACCAAAATCCCGGGTTTTTCCCGGTGCGAGCTCAAACGACCCGGGTCTTGGTGCAGTATGAATGGTACAAGTCAAAAATCCCGGGTCTAAAAACCCGGGATTTATCGAGGGGTAATTCCCGGGTCAGACCCGGGTTGCCTGCACTATGAATGGTGCAACCCAGGTTTTTCAACCCGGGTTGCACAGAAAACAAGATGATTGGCTGTCTGCCTGTCTCTGGAGGATTTAAAGCAGGAGAATACAAAGAATGTATATGAAAAGAAGGGTAGTTTACAGAAATTTTATTAATGGCTATTACATACATAAATATACCATTGGGTATACATGATTGCAGATATATAGAGAAGGCATACCATCACTATTGTACTTTTTTATATATATAAATCATGCTAATAGATAGAGTATATTTCCCTTTAAAGGTTACTTGTCCTGATTAAAGTGCAGTGCTGTGTATTTATTTGGGTGTCTCATGTAGCTGATATCCCACATTACAGAGGTACAAAGTCTAGGAAATACTAGTTGTGTGAAAGGAAGCAAAGTTCAGGTTTTTCTGCCAGGATTTAAACACTAGAGCAGCATCCAGTCTTCATTTTTCAGCCAATGAAAACTGCTCTGGTGATGACTCCCACAAATTGCCAGGGCACAGACTTGTGCAGTATGAATGGGGTCAACCCGGGAAATTCCCGGGTCCGAGGTGCAGTATGAATGGTGTTTCTGAGCTGGGACGCTCCGAGCCCTGCAAAAACCCGGCTTGAAAAACCCGGGATATTGCCGGGGCGGCAGTATGAAAGCGGTATAACTGACATGCCTCCAAGCTACACTTGGGACTTTAAATAAAGTCTCAAACCTCCCAGGTGTCTCTCCCACTAGGGTCTCTGGTCCAGTGAGAAACGTCTTTGGAGGTGGTGTCAGGGTAGCCTTCTGTATTTCCTATACAGATGCAATCAACTACCTTCAATTGTCAAGCCAATGTTAGAGTATCAGATGTAGTAGCAGCTGTAACGATCGATCAGAGCCCAGAGATAAGAGACCACACACAGTGTCTGGTGTCCAAACTGAACTGCTTTACTCAAGGAAATAGCTAATATTTTTATAGACAATAATCACTTCACAACAATCACGTCAATGGAAAATATCTGTAATATTATGGAAAGTTTCTATATTAATCAAAGAGGTATAAAACAAGGTAGCGGTCAAGCTTAGTAATTTCAAAAATGCTAAATGTCATCAAGTTCCTTATTGCTTATCCAATCAGGGGTCCTTGAGGCTGGAATAACTTCTTGATTCTGCAAAGTTTCACATTAGCAGGTGCTCAGGTAATTTCCTTTGTGGTTAGCTTCTTGATTCTGGACAAAAATGAACACAAAATATCTGATTTGATTTAAGGAGATACAAAATCATAATAGAATTGAGAAATATATAACATATAGAAGCATGCAAAACACTGTTTCTGAATATAGCTTAAGCCCCTAAGTAATAGTATAATCTTAGCAACATTTTTCTTGCTTCGTATATCCCTAGACCCCACAGTGGCACATACATACCCATCTCATGATGTCACTCTCATGTGTACTCATGGGCATTATGTAGTAAATATTATTACTTTTGGATATATGATATGGGTGCTGTCATATCTAGTTGATTACCCAATATAGGTGCAGATATCAGTGTGTGTGGCCAGCTTTAGAATGTAACATATAAGCTTAATAAATGCTGCACATCACTTTGGTGTGAAAAAAAGTCCTCAGAATTGTAAAGTTGCTACAAATTACCAAAGACTGTCTGGATGCTGTAACATTATTTAGATAATGGCAACATATTTCTTAGTTGGAGGTTTTCTAGCAGTGGAAAGCTGGGTACACAGTATTAAAAATCACTTCAGATGCGAAAGTCCTGGTGATCATGCAGATTTCTGCGTACACACCTACACAATTTACCTTCAGATCTGAGCTCTTCGTCTTTCATTACCATCTGCGGAAAAGATTGTGGGTAGGTTTAGTAAAGCTTCTAAAAGGAATCGTGGAGGTGTTGCCCACAGCAACCAATCAGATTCTATCATTTTCTAGAATGTACTATATAAATGACAGCTATAAACCGATTGGGTGCTATGGGCAACACCACCACTTTTTCTATTAGGAAGCCTTAGCAAATCTACCCCTGTAACAGATATTTGCCTACACTGCTGGACTGAAGTACATACACACTTCCAAATATGCCCAACATAGTTAATGGTGATTTTTAAGAAGTTTATAAAACCAAATCAAATGATACAATGGAGCATACACACTAATGCAATATCTGACCAAAGGGTCGTTTATTGTGTGATCTGCACAATATAACATCAGTGTGTACCCAGCTTAAGGCAAAGGTGTGTGCCCTAGAGCAGAGAATCTATACCAACCCCTTATGTGCAATCAACAGGTGTACAAGGATCTAAATTCCTAGATCAAGATCTGAAAAGATGCGCTCATATAACACTTGTGCATCAGTCTGCTAGCACATCGAGATCTTAAAAGGCAAATATTCACCTTGTGCATAGGGGAAACTTCAAGGTCATTTGGAGTCAGGAATGCGAAAGCTGAGCCCCATGAAAAAAACCCTTGAAGGCAGTAAGGTATATAACACGTACATTATTAGGCTGTGAGTGGGGTTTATTGCACACCAGTAGGACACGTGCTCACCTTAGATATACGTGTCTGATATGGTCTGTTCTGCAGGTGAGCGCCCCAAAGGAAATCTTACATCTCTATTTAAAGTAATGTAACTCATGCATAAAATAATGGTGCTGGTGCTACCAGAACATATTTGTACAGGAAATGTTTTTGTTGAGCAAATTCAATAACTGAACAACAGCTAAAGATTTACACAGTATTTTAATTGTATCAAATGTAAACACAGGAAATGGGACACAGGAAAAAAAAAAACAATGTCCTTATCTCAAGTCGGAAAGCTCAGAACTATCACATAAACGTGCAAATTACTGTATATATAAGATTTACAGTACGTTCACCCAGATGACCTCTTATGCACCCATTACACACAGCTACGGTCACTCCCACAGCACAGTGTCCTAATTGGCTCCGATGCAGGTCAGAAAACTGACAATGCAGTCATTGCAACTACTGTTAACTATCATTGCCATTTACTTATACCCAAGTAACACCACACCAAGTAATACCCAAGTAGCACCACAGATCCTGGAGGGTAGGTGCAGAGGCAACTGTAGAGAGAGCGTGGAAGAGCAAGTTGCATCATTTTGGCCATGTCCATTTTATCACGTTATTTTACTTTATTGGAGGTGGGGCTAAAGAGATGCGCTTTACAGTTTTGAGGTTCTCGTCCTGCTCACTTCACTAGGAAGCAGACAGACTATGGGAGAATGGCCTGTTCTCCTAGGAGACTCACAGAATTCAGGAGTTTCCTGTCAGGGCCGCCAGGACTGTTGTGAGGGTCCCAGATAGACTAGGGGGTCCGGACAGACCTCTCCACTTGTCCTTGCACCCTGGACTGTCCGGGCCCCTCAATCTGACTGACCGTGCTGCCCCTTCTTCTCCACGTCCGCGATGTTGCATCTCCGTCTCCCAGGTTTTGATAGGCTGGGAGCGCGGCGCGGTAACGTCTTCACTGCGCGCCGTGCTCCCAGTGTATCAGTGACCAGGAGGCGGAGATGCAACATCATGGAGGAGAAGGTAAGTTAATTAGATATTCATGTTATTGGAGAGGGGAAGAGGGAACATTAACTGTGCCTGGGGGGGGGGATAGTAACCACGAGGATGGGCGAGAAGGGGACATTAACTGTGGGGGGGGCCATTAACTGTGATTGGGGGGGAGAGGCCAACCTTAACTGTGGGGTGGTGAGGGGGACCTTAACTGTGGAGGGGGTGAGAGGCAGCCTTAACTGTAATTGGGGGGGGGACATTAACTGTGGAGGGGAGAGAGGGGTACATTAACTGTGATTTGGGGGAGGGGGACTTTAACTGTGATTGGGGGAGGGAAATATTAACTGTGATGGGGGAGGGGGGCATTAACTGTGATTGGGGGGAGGGGGACATTATATTGTGATGAGGGAGTGGGGGGAATGTACTGTGATGATGGATTGGGGGCGAAGAGGGAGGGGGGCACATGTATGGGGATGGGGGCCCTGCCAGATTAATTAGTATTGGGCCCCACAGTTTCTGATGGCAACCCTGTCTCCCGGACGTTAGGGAAGAGTGGGCAAGTATTTATATTTTGAAATAGATTGCATTCTAAGATAAAGAATAAATATTAATATTTTAAGTACTATTATACCTTGCTTTATGGGAGCTATAATTTGTTGACTTAATCCATCTATACCTGCCATCAGGGCCTCATCAACCACTAGGCTGATCAGGCTGCAGCCTGGGGCACTGGGTCCCAGGGGGGTGCAGCGCTGCCGGAATTTAAATTTTTTTTCCATTCACTTTTTTTTTCATTTTTTTTTCAGGGTGGGGGTGGGGGTGTGTGGCGAGGGGGGTGTAGTTGCGGCGTGGGTGGGGTCGCTGTGGGGGGAGAAGTCAGGCGGCGTGGGGGGTGGGGGGCTTGGTGACGATCAAAGTCATTGGTGGTCAGTGGTCAGCAACAGACAGCCAATCGCTAGGCTGCATGTTGCTGTATGGGCACCCACAATACTGTGCAGCAGACAGGGAGCAGGAAGTCTTCACTTCCTGTCTGCTGATCTGAGGAGCGAGGATCGACGCTGGCCAGCACTACTACAGGTCAGGGGGGACCGCCATGTAAATCTATATGGAGGGGGTGGGGGGGTATCTGCCATACAAATCTATAGGGAGGGAGAGGGGGCTGCCATACGAATCTATAGGGAGGGAGAGGGGGCTGCCATACGAATCTATAGGGAAGGAGAGGGGGCTGCCATACAAATCTATAGGGAAGGAGAGGGGGGCAGCCATACAAATCTATAGGGAAGGAGAGGGGGGCTGCCATACGAATCTATAGGGAAGGCGAGGGGGGCTGCCATACATATTTATAGGAAGGGAAAGAGGTTGATATGTGTGAAGGAGGGCAGAGGAGGGGGGCTGATATATGTGGCTGGGGGAGTTTTGATGTGACTAGGGGGAATAGCTGCAGGGGGGAGGTAAGGAAAATGGCTGCGGGGGGGATGGATGCAGGGTGGGAGGTAAGTAAAATGACTGCAGGTTTGGTTAAGGAAAATGGCTGCAGGGGGAAAAGTGAGGAAAATGGCTGCAAGGAGGGGGGGAGGATGCGGGTTGGGAGGAAAGGAAAAGTGCTGCAGGGGGGGGATTAAGGAAAATGGCTGCAAAGGGGTTGAGGAAAATGGCTGCAGGAGGGAATTGGTGCAGTGTGGGAGGTAATGAAAATGGCTGCAGGGGGCAATGGCTGTAGGAGGGGGTAAGGCAAATGGCTGCAGGGGGGATAGTGAAAATGGCTGCAGGGTGTATTTAAAAAATAGAGCAGCTCTGGAGGGCATAATCTCATGGTTGTGTGGTGGTTACATGGATGCTCTCTGTGGTCTCAGCAATCACTAGAATTCTAAATATTAGTGAGATGGGACTGGTAGAGGTTTGTATTTGATTGACCACAAATATTCAGATGCCTGTACAATGGGGTACTTTTAGCTGGCCATAATCGAGTGTTTTGTTTTAACTAAAGGGCCTAATCATTCAGGGTTTGTTAACACTTTGCAGTATAAGAAATTTTTGCTTTTTCAAAACAGGACACCAACTTTCCAGAAGCCAGCAAGCAGATAACAAAGCTGCAAGAGACAAGAGCAAGAACAGTTAAGAGACAATGGCACAATCCCAGGGCCGTCTCTTCCATTGGGCACAATGGGCAGGTGCCCAGGGGCCCTGCGGGCAAGGGGCCCCGTCCGAGGCAACGCTGAAAAAAATCCTGCAAAAAAAAAAGAAAAAAAGAAAATACTTACCTTGCAGTCACGTCAGCTGGCGATCCTGCTCCCTCCGTGGTCCCCTCTTCCGTGCTGTGCTCGTAGTGAATGATGGGCATGATGTCACGCCCATCATTCACTGCAAGCACAGCACGGAGGAACGTGAGAACAAAGAAACTTCTCAGCGCATAAAAAAAGAAAAGGAGATCAGACTTTAGGTAAGTTAAGGGGGCCCATATATATATATATATATATATATATATATATATGTAAAAAAAAGTGATTTTATATATATATATATATATATATATATATATATAAAATCACTTTTTTTACATGCACATATATTTTTTTTTATACACACACACACACACACACACACATATATATATATATATATATATATATATATATATATATATTTATATTTAGGGGCCCTGGTGCACTGCATTGCCCGGGGGCCCATAATGTAGTTAAGGTGGCCCTGCACAATCTGTCTAACTTTGAATGTTGGAGAATAGACTGAACATTCATATTCAAGAGTATTCCTATACACCTATATAACCGGGGGGGTTACTACGGCCGTATTAGCCTAGGGCGGCCAGAACCCTTAATCAGGCCCTGCTTGCCATTGTACCATATAATATTTGCCAATGATTAATTAGAGTTTAAAGGTAGAGATTGCTAGGTCCAATTTACTACTGTAATTAAGCCCTCTTCTCCTACACCACATATAGGAGTTGGGCTTGAGATATAGCCTCGCTCAAAACACATTTCCATATCAACACCTGCAAATGTCACTTCTGGAGGACACACTCAGCAGACAAAAACAGGAACCTCTTTGAAGTTATATGTCAGACCTCTGAACATTGTTAAAAAGTCCTGATGGGGACAGAAGTGAGTGCTCTGCTGCAAAGTGTGCAAACAGGAGGGGCCGTGGCTATCCCATGTAGTGAGTGTGGTCACATCACACAGTGAGGAAGCTTGTTCCCAGTATCACTTTTGGCCTCCCTCACTCACATTCCCCCAATCACCTCTGTAGTAACAGATTCCCCTCTTGCTCTGCAGCAACACATTTTCTCTCCCTGCAGCAACAGGTTCCCTCGCCCTCCAGCAACAGGTTCCCTCGCCCTGCAGCAACACGTTCCCTCTCCCTGTATCAACAGGTTCCCTCACCCTGCAGCAACAGGTTCCCTCGCCCTCCAGCAACAGGTTCCCTCACCCTGCAGCAACACGTTCCCTCTCCCTGCAGCAACAGGTTCCCTCACCCTGCAGCAACAATTTCCCTCGCCCTGTAGCAATAGGTTCCTTCGCCCTGCAGCAACAGGTTCCCTCGCCCTGTAGCAACAGGTTCCCTCACCCTGCAGCAACAATTTCCCTCGCCCTGTAGCAACAGGTTCCCTCACCCTGCAGCAACATGATCTCTCGCCCTGCAGCAAAATGTTCTCTCGCCCTGCAGCAACATGTTCCTTCGCCCTGCAGCAACAGGCTCACTCACCCTTTAGCAACATGTTCCCTCGCCCTGCAGCAACAATTTCCCCTCGCCCTCTAGCAACAGGTTCCCTAGCCCTGCAGCTACAGGTTCCCTCACCCTGCAGCAACAGGTTCCCTCGCCTTGCAGCAACAGGTTCCCTCGCCCTGCAGCAACAGGTTCCCTCGCCCTGCAGCAACAGGTTCCCTCGTCCTGCAGCAACAAGTTCCCTCGCCCTGCAGCAACACGTTCCCTCGCCCTGCAGCAACACGTTCCCTCGTCCTGCAGCAACACGTTCCCTCGTCCTGCAGCAACACGTTCCCTCGCCCTGCAGCAATAGGTTCCCTCGCCCTCCAGCAACAGGTTCCCTCGCCCTGCAGCAACAGGTTCCCTCGCCCTGCAGCAACAGGCTCCCTCGCCCTGTAGCAACAGGTTCCCTCGCCCTGCAGCAACACGTTCCCTCGCCCTGCAGCAACACATTCCCTCGTCCTGCAGCAACACGTTCCCTCGCTCTGCAGCAACACGTTTACTTTCCTCTCAAAACTCAGCTCCTCACTAGTACAGGGACAGTCTGACCTCACTGTCCCTGGGAGGTGGGGACTCTACCTGCCCCACCCCCTTCCCAGCCACAGTAAGACAAAGTACATTGCAAAACAGATATAAGGAGACCCAGAACGGAAATACTTCAGTAGTATATCTCTCTGTATTTGATGAAAGAGGAGAGGGCACATTTCTTTAAATTAATGGAATGTGTACAAGTGAATAAAATCACTTGAGACTGCAGCAAAGGACAATTGAGGCCAACGTACATGTGCAAACAAAATAAAAATGTTTTCTGGCGCTCAAAAACAAACAATATATAAATCACTAAGGGTCACCATAGAGAATTTTGTGCACAATATAACTATATTGGAATAAAAGCTGACCTGCCGCATCAAGGCATCTCCTGTAGATGAGTCCCTGGCCAGTGATACAAATATATATATTCAGGGTGATTTAAAACCTTCCCTGAATCTCCATTTTCTAAAGCATGCAGCACCTGGAGGGAGTGGTCTACTCCCAAAAAAACACCTAAAATTAGTGAATGAGAGGAAGGCGCAATCTCTGTATTTTTTTTGCTTCCCGCGGGACGCAAAAATGGCCTTGTGGGCTGCGTGTTGTACAACGATTATGTGTATTATCTAGCCCAGTGATTAAAACATAGTTATTATATACACCAATCAGCCACAACATTAAAAGTTTTAAAACTGCCTGACTAATATTGTTCAGGTCCCATCGTTCTGCCAAAACAACGATGACCCATAAACTCCCATGGACTACACAAGACCTCTGAAGGTGTTTTGTGGTATTTAGCACGAAGATATTAACAGCAGATCCTTGAAGTTGCGAGGCGGGATCAGGGAAATTTGGAGGCCAAGTCAACACCTTAAACTCTTTGTCATGTTCCTCAAACCATTCCTGAACAATTTTTGCAGTGTGGCAGGGCGCATTATCCTGCTGAAAGAGGCCATTGACATCAGGGAATACTGGTTCCATTAATGGGTGTCCTGGGTCTGAAACAATGTTTAGGAAGGTGGTACGTGTCAAGGTAGCATCCACAAGAATGCTAGGATCCAAGGTTTCCCAGCAGAACATTGCTCAGAGCATCACACTGCCTCCGCCATGTTGCTTTCTTCCCATAGCGCATCCTGGTGCCAACTCTTCCCCATGTAAACAACGCACCTGGCCATCCGTATGATGTAATAGAAATCATGATTCATCAGACAAGGCCACATTCTTCCATTGCTCCATGGTCCAGTTCTGGCACTCACATGCCAATTGTAGGCACTTTCGACAGTGGACAGGGGTCAGCATGGTTACTTTGACTGGTCTGCAGCTACATAATCCCATACGCTGCAAGCTGCAATGCACTATGTGTTCTGACAACTATCTATCATAGCCAGCATTACCTTTTTCAGCAATTTGTACTAAAGTAGTTTTTCTGTGGTATTGGACCACAAGGGCTAGCATTCACTCCCCATGCTCATAAATGAGCCTTGGTTGCCCATGATCCTTTCGCTGGTTTACCAGTTGTTCTTCCTTGGGCCATTTTGGTAGCTACTAGCCACTGCACACCGAGAACACCCATAAGACTTGGCGCCCAGATCCTCAGGCTTGCTCATCTTTCCTGCTTCCAACACATCAACTTTAAGAACTGACTGTTCACTTGCTGCCTAATATATCCCCCCGCATGACAGGTGCCATTGTAACAAGATTATCAATGTTATTCACTTCACTTGTCAGTGGTTTTAATTTTGTGGCTGACTGGTGTGTATGTGTGATATATATATATATATATATATATATATATAAATAAATCAAAAGTGAAAAGACAACGGCGCTCGGTGTAACACAAGAATTGAAGTGAACAAACGTGCTCAAAATATTAGATAATAATCACGTACAGTAGGCTGCTTCGCTACCAAAACATCCAATTGCAGATGCAAAACCTAAATACATAAAACAGAGAAGAAAGCGCCAAACATACTGTGATACCGTTGATTTCAAATAAACACAATTCCAAGTGTCCAAATTTGCCTCGTACCAAATATCAATAATATAATGGCTTATCTGGTGGATATCCACACAAAACCGATTCCTCTCCCTAGATGGATTTCTCTGGTCCCATACAGTCATTACTACGACTCAAAATATAGAAGGAGATAATATAGTGCAGTGCGTCTAAAAACAGCAGGTACTTCTCAATTTAAGAATAAAAATCAAGATTTAATAACAATGTATCCATAAAAAGCAAGCACATGCCTGTACATTAGGTATAAATATAACAAGCTTATCTGTTAGATAAATTCCTCTGATGTCCCGGAAGAGAGCTCTCTGGCCACAAGGATAAAAGCACACTCTCCACCGCCAACTAGGATAAACAGAATCAGCTGCTCCCTTAACACATTTCTTATTATGTTCATAGTCATACATAGTTTATCTGTGAATATTTAATGTGTATTTAATTTGTTTAAATGTTGATATGTGAAATATTTAATCTACTGGATATCGGCATAGATGGAAATGACGTATTGCAATGAGCGGAAGTGATATCATTGGAGTACGGGTAGAAACGGAAGGATGTGAAACTAGCCCACATTCTGGCTAAGATTTCTTGTTCTCTATCTGGTACTTCTCAGTGATTGGTCATGAGGACTATATAACGGAGGACCTTTTATTGTGTCGGACATACCCTTGTGATAAAGTCATTGATTGACGAAACGCGTTAAGGGAGTAGCTGATTCTGTTTATAAATGTGATGTTTGGGTGTATACATATGCCTAATATTGTGTAGTACCTCCTCCTGCCACCAAAACAGCTCTAACCCACCTCTGAAGGTGTCCTGTGATATCCGGCAAGACTTTAGCAGCAGATTCTGTAAGTCCTGTAAGTTGCAAGGTGGGGTCTCTATGGCTCAGACTAGTTTTGCAGCACATCCCACAGATGCTTGTAATATAAGATACAATGAATATTTATTTCCCTTTTTAGAATAACACACCATGAGTCTGTCCTCTTCCAGCTACAGAGTATGTATGTCATATTTTATGTAGCATCAAGGTAAATAATTGGTTTGATATAAAAACCTTCCAAACATCTCTCAAACTAGCACTGGCTGTCATGGCCACCTGGTCCACCTTCACTTGTCACATGAGGAGACTATGTGAGTAGACAAGTCATTGACAGTAACTAGAATGCTCTATTCCATTGACTGACAATCATTGAAAATATAGAATCTCTTTAGTTTGGTTATGACTGTCCTCATAGACCTGCTGGCACCATCAATCAGATGAGCGGCAGATAAACATGTAAAATAAAGATTATATATTCAGACAATGCTGGATTTTGTGTATTTGGCTATTATGTGTCCCTTACTGCATTGAACAAGAAACCTGTATATAAGACTTTTGCAATATGAAAACTGACCCAGTTTTTGTCTGACACATCTGCAACATTCAGATCTCTTCAATGAAAACACAGTGCTATAAGGAATGTCAAATCCAACAGACATTACTGTGCCCACTTCTCCATTGCACAGAACATTGGTGGCACTAGGTTGTTTTAATTGTTAGTTTTTACTTATTAGATGCGACATCAATAATTCAATTGCTGTTATTAATTTGACAAGCGTTTTTCCAGTGTGCTACTTGCTGTGATTTGCCAACTTGGCACAACTATCGTTATACTTTTATTTATTCTATCATCAATAGCTTCTAACTGCACCCTGAATAAATTAATATGTAGCTAGACTGAGTGGACCCCTAAAATCCTTGGCATATCTGACTTCAGTGCAAAATTGAAGTGCATTTCAAGCTTTATGGACGTAGGACAGAGAGGTGACCATCCGTACAGGTCATGTAGTGTTAGGTAAAAGGCAGGAAATAGTGGCATAGGACATCACAGAACAGCTTGTGGCTTTAGAGAGGTTTCCCTTATTCCCCTATGCCTGCACTTACAGCATGTTATTATTTTGGACTTATCTTGTCTTTGGGTTGCTATTTCTTTACACGTATTCCTGTACTTTCCTGGAAGACCAGGCTAACTGACCATCTCACAGGATTTGTCATGGAATCCTTATGTCTTACCATTCTGAACACAAAAGCAAACCATCTGGAGACTAAGATTCGTACAGGCTCAGAACGGACTTTACTGCAGTCTGTTCTGTTGTCTGTCTATGTGTGGCAAGTAATGTTTAGGGTACTTACAGCCAGACCCTAATCTGTGTGTGTGTGCGTTAAAAAATGTAGACTGTAAGCTCCAATGGGGCAGGGACTGATGTGAGTGAGTTCTCTGTACAGCGCTGTGGAATTAGTGGTGCTATATAAATAGTTGATGATGAAACGTATCTTAAGATATGCTTTTATTTGAATACGGTCGGAACTGCGCTCAAGTTCTGTGTTCTTTTTTTTTTTTTTTAAACCGTTGCCTGCGGATTTGAATCAAGGCCTACGACTCGCCTTCCCAGCAGCAAATGAGTTAATTTAATGCCGTTTCCCCCCCTTACCCAACTCCTTCCCCTCCTGCCCTACTGCAAACATATTTCATATTTCTTCACATAATGGTCTTTTCATAAAAAGTCTTGAATACGATTTCTTTCCCCTCCCTTGTGTAGCTAATAAACTATTTCCTGCTCTGGCTGTGACATGTTATTTTTTTTCCATTATACCTCTAAACAAAAACTATTTGCTCTGTGAATAAACTCCTGCGTTGATTGGGGTAAGAGTACAGCCGGCACATTGTCTCTCACACGGACACACTGCTCAAACAGACCTGGGAGTGAAGTCACTGCTGATTTTCAACAAGCCATTGATTAATGAATCCAACACTTCACAGAGAGCACTCAATCATTTTCTTCATTATATATATATTTTTTTCCCATCAAGTTTTCTCTCTCTGTAAAGTCCATGGCATATCTAAAACGGCTATTTAATGAGAAATGTTCTGCTCTGTATAGTGACTGTCTACACTTTTTGTGTTGATGTTATTAATTTGAATTCATTGCAGAACAAGCCCGAGCCAGAAAGGCTAATTATAAATTAGAGTTATAAGTTATTTTTTTATTTAACAGGTCCTCCTCACTTCCATAAATCTTCCCTAATTTTTTCCGGTGAATAGTTTTTCCAGACATCAGCTTGTGGCTACGGTCATGATTCTCTTTCGTGGTTTAAATGCAGGTGACAACTTCTGATATAACATCTAAATGGAACTCTGGGTTCACTAGCAATTTATTTGTATAATGAAAATGTAGGAGATATAATATTTTGAGAAGTGTGTTTTATGGTTATGGGATGAAAAATGATGAGAGTAATGAACCCTCTTCTGCTTCATTAGCAGAAACAAACAGGGTTCATACCTGATTTTGTAGAAAGGTGCCTCTTCCAATTTCACCAGTCCCATGATCCTCCAGGCTCACAGACTGGCATTGAATATAAACTACTGTGGACTGTGCTTGTCAGTTTGACTTTTCCACAGTTTTGCTGATAGGGAGGGGATCTTTACATATGGATTGCTCTTTCGAGGGGATCTTTACATATGGATTCCTCTTTCGAGGGGATCTTTACATATGGATTCCTCTTTCGAGGGGATCTTTACATAAGGATTCCTCTTTCGAGGGGATCTTTACATATGGATTCCTCTTTCGAGGGGATCTTTACATATGGATTCCTCTTTCGAGGGGATCTTTACATATGGATTGCTCTTTCGAGGGGATCTTTACATATGGATTCCTCTTTCTAGGGGATCTTTACATATGGATTTCTCTTTCGAGGGGATCTTTACATATGGATTGCTCTTTCGAGGGGATCTTTACATATGGATTTTTCTTTCAACTGTTCAAGCCAACTGTAACCATATCTGAAAAACTGCATGTAAAAACTACTTTCTGGAGGTGATGGATAAGTTTAGACTGTTCACGTGTTGACAAAGTTCCTGGGATCAATTTCACTGTAATTCTGAGACTTGTTCAAAAGATGAGCTTTTAGGGCTGGGCATTTACGTTTACAATGCACAAGAAGACAATGATTTTTTAAAAAAAATTGGGATAAAACTGACAGGACTGTTTTAATAGTAGGGCAAACGGGGCATTTATCTGGGCCCATCACGATGCTTCCTCGTTTGAATAATTATATATCTTCTACTTCACTCCCCTGGTATGGTAATCCAAGCTTAAAGGTGCATTCGCCTCTAAAAATGAGGTTTATTTTTGGCTACCTGTTAGAAGTACTAAAGTAATTCTATCGTTTTCAAATAAGCATTGTCTAAGCGATCGTGTTGTGTTTCCAAAGCACAAAGTAATTTATTTTAGCAGATGCAAAATTTAGCAGTTCAATACATAATTATAATACAGTACAGCCAATGCCAAAAAATACACACATACCGTGACCGCATGCGCTTGCTACGCTGCGCTCCACTGGTACCAGCGTACAGTACTTCACTCCAGAATACTGTGGTCAGAGAAGACTGGGCTAATACTAGCTAGAGCTGTATTATATACACTCAGTGTTACAGTGAGAACAATGCAGATGGTGTGGCTTGCTTCTATTGGTCCAGGTATCAGGAAGGTCCAGTGTGCTGCAGGTCATAGTGTATGCAATGTGCGATCTCTTCGGCGAATGAACCGGACAACTGCTGATGAATAGGGGATTAAAATGATAATAAACATGACACAGTTCCTGCAATCTGAACCTCAAATAACACTAAAGTGTACATATAATCATAATATATAAACTAATAATAAACTAAATACTATCTGCTCATAAATCACTGTAGAACGGAACCAATATGAATATGAAATATATAAATAAATAAATGTTAGAGTGCGAGTGTGTGCGTGCGTATTTTACCACGCGATCGCGCTATGCCACGTGTTATGAGGCATACTGATTGCAATCGCACGGCAAAACAATATTAACCAATATACTTTCGTTCATCCAATTATACGACTTCGACAGAAGTAGAGATGTTCACTGACCCCAGTGTTCTGGTCTTGGTTTTGGTTTTGGATCTGGATTAACTTCGTGTTTTGGTTTTGGCAAAACCGCCCTGGCATGTTTTGGATTTAGTTTTGGATCCTGATTTTTTTTATAAAATACATATTTTTTTTGCTAAAATCACATATTTTTGCTCCCCCCCACATTATTATTAACCTCAATAACACTAATTTCAAGTAATTTGCAGTCAATTTTGACCACCTCACAGGTCACAATATTATTTTCATACACATTCAAACAAAGACTGCAGCGACTTGGCTGGATGCTAAGTGACAGAGCTATGAGGTCTTGGTAACGGGGACACAAGACCTCAAGTAATTGTCTAAAACCAGCTGCATTAATAGTGGATATTGGACGCAAATCTAATACTAGCATAGTCGCCATGGCGTCTGTGATCCGCTTTGCGACTGGGTGACAGCTTTCATACTAGCTTCCTCTTGCAAAGGATTGTTTAACAGTCAATTGTTGAAAACTACTAGTAGTCTTCTTCTTGGTTTGCTTCTGGGATGAAGATTCACCCCCAGCAGCAGCAACAGCAGTAGCTGCAGTGGGACTAACGCTCAAGAATTCTTCTGAGGAAACCAGGATAATGAAGGAGTCATCTAGCCTTAGCAACTTGGATGCAGGACTAACTCCGATAGCTACTGAGGCTATTGATGAGGACAGTGTTGTGGGTGTAGATTACAGGTGTCGGGATCTAGCTGAGAGAAGAGACCTAGCTGATGATGGACTACTTGTTGTTATTTTTTTTAGCATAAGTTTCCGATTTTACCAACAAATGGCGTAACATGGATGAGGTTCCTAGATGGTCAAGGTCCCTACCTCTAATGACTTACAAACGCTACAAATGGCTAGACAACTGTTGTCAGGATTTAGGTAAAATTAATTCCCCACACAAGAGGTGGATTTTTCAGTCTTATGTCCAGGCATGACAAAGGCCGCCTTCTTACCACGTACAAGAACTGCTTTCACTGGTGCAGGACTTACACAAACAACATCATGCTCATCAATATCCTCATTAGCGCCCACAATATCCTGTTGCAATTCCAAAGTAGCATCCTTAATTTGTTCATCACCGGCTACACTTGGGCTGTTCATGCACACATCTGCAAAAATGCTAAAAGAAGCCTTCTTTATGGGTACACTATCAGACAGGTCAGGATTACACATAGCACTCGTGGATAGAATCTCCTCAGGGAGTTGTGTCATTTCTGAATCAGAACATATATTTTCCTCTAATACCTTACTGTTTTCTTTCAGCGCGGCTTTTATGCGTAAAAGTATTTGGACACCACTTTTGGAGTCCGAATGACAAGGTCTTGCTTTGTCATGACTGACCTTACAAGAAGATGCCTCAGTGGCAGTTGCAGAACTAGCACTCATAGAGAAAGGCAAAGGCCTCATTCTTTCCTTGCCACTGCGTGTGTGGAATGGCATGTTGGCAATTTAATTTTTTTTTGCAGATAACTTTGCCTGGATTACAGGTCTTTTTTTCTTGACACTATGCACTTTAACATAGGCTTTAGCAGATGGCGTAAAGGGATTACAATTATCATGAATGGTGCCAGCAGCTGCTTGGTGCTCCTTCTCTTCTGTGTACTGCTGTGAATACATTTTGATAACACAGTACAATGTGACTGCAGATTTATAAGACCACGCCTGCCAGACCTATTATTTGTATTTCAACATTGACAATTAGCAATGGAGCAATGGAGCTCTGCTATTTGTATGTTACCTATATAACACAGTACAATGTGACTGCAGATTTAGAAGACCATGTCTGCCAGACCTATTATTTGTATTTCAGCAATGACAATTAGCAATGGAGCAATGGAGCTCTCCTCTTTGTATGTTACCTATATAACACAGTACTTTGTGACTGCAGATTTAGAAGACCAATCCTGCCAGAGCTATTATTTGTATTTCAGCAATGACAATTAGCAATGGAGCAATGGAGCTCTCCTGAATGTCACTGGTGACTTTGAAGAGCACTGCCCAACTGCAGTAGAGACTGCCATGGACTGTGCTACTCCTTCTGTGTCCCTCTGTGAAATGGCGCTGGATCGGCGTGGAGGGCATTACCTATAGAATCCAAAGCTCGCGAGATCCTGGGATCCGACGACATAAAGATGACGATTTGCCTCATTTTCAATTTCGTTAGGTACTCGGATCAGCTGAGTTCAGGTGTGCATCTCTAGTTAGAAGGCAAATGGGATTGTTCACATATTTCTTAGTGATTTGATTGATGCTACCATTAGTGATTTACAGTTTGCCAAGTTTCATGTGATTGCTATGGCACCCACAGCCACATGACATATGATGTAGTGTACAGAGGGGCTTTTGGAGCAATCATAGCCTTAAACCCCGCTATTTCTTCTGCAGTTGCGACCACCAAGGAGCTTGGTTCATGTCTGACTAGCTTAGGAAAGAGAGTTGTTTTTTCTTTTCAGTGGCAGCCATATAAATCTGCCACACAGATCAATTTTGCAAAGGGAACACAAGTTATAGCAACATCTCATATTGTATTTATTTTAAAGAGGTACAAAATTTGCTATTTAAAAAATGTAAATATTCTATGTAGGATTGCAATTTTACATCCTAATAGTGCATTTGTTTACTGAAACCAATGTAAACAACCACTGCTATAGATTGCTGTAGAGCTCAGAGATTAGATTGCATATCATCTCCAACAAGGTAATTTGTATATCATATCAGGCTACCCAGTGTGTATTAGACCCAGATTGACTTACCCTAATTATGCTAACAACCGGGGAGACCAGTTAAAGTGTTCTCGTCAAGTCTGGGGCGAATGTAGACTTTTTTTGGGGGGGGGGGGGTTGTTTAGCAAAAGCTCCTACCTCCCTATTCTCTCTTGGTGTAGAAATCAGACTCCATGTTTGTGGGTGCAACCCAATTACATTGATTGCATATAACTACATCCACCCAGTAACTGCGGCCGCATTCTGCATTGCTGCGCCTGCCAGTTGAGAAGCAGGCTGAGGATGCTGCACTGGCCACACAAAGTCAGTCTGCCCTCTTTGTCTGCTCCTGTTTAAGGTGCCCATACAGGGCAGATTTGGCTACTTGACCCAAGTGGATAGACTTGTGTCCAATGTAGCCACATATACATGGGGCCAAACTGGATAGATCCAGCCATTTGATGCTTGACATTTGTACATGAGCTGTATCACTCTTGCAGGCTTCCAGCAAAAACATACTTGTCAACTCTCCCAGAATGTCCGGGAGACTCTCGAAATTCGGGTAGGTCTTCCAGGAGAGCAGGCAAACATCCTGCATATGTCAACATGCTCCTCAAAATGACTCGATTTGCGGTGAATCGCGGCATTTTGGCCCCACCCCGCAAAAACACGACATTTTGTCATGGGGCGGAGCCAAAATTAAGCAAATTACCGCCCCCCCCCGCCCCTCCCGCCCTACAACTACGCCCCCCTGCCTGGGATCTCCGGGGAATTAGCTGGCCAAAGGTTGGCAAGTATGAGTAAAAGTATTGCATATAACACTTGAAAGAAGTAAAATATTATATTTACATGTGTATTAATGGAGTAGCACCAATTGCATAAAATAGACATGAATAGACAATAAAATATATGTCTGGTCAGAGATATGGAGAAGATAGTAAATCAAGCAGTATTAACAAATGCTAGCAGCAAACAAATACCAAAGTGAGTGAGGCCTGACCATGAAGACCTACCTGTACCAACAGCAGGCACATCCATGAGGGTGCAGCTAGGCATTAGAGTAGGCTGCCAGTTGGAATTATACACAAACTGGGAAGTTTAAAAGGAATGGAAACTAATGGTCCCCTAACAATATTTATCATAAGTGATTAGCTAGGGACTCAGCAGCAGATGTAAGGCAATTATGTAACTCTCACATTCTACTCTGGGATACTTTCTTGGCCAGGTACATCCTCTCTGCTGCCAATTTCAATAGCCAATTGTAATAAATATTGTGATTCAGCTGGGTGTTTCCAAACCCTTTATGTACAGCTACTGTTCATGTGCCTGTTGTTCATCTGAGCCAGCCATCTTCTACAGTTGGGGAAAAAACAGGTAACTGCCCTGTGAGATACAGGTAGGGGGGTAGGTGATTTTCTACAGGATTTCCTTTTACTAAATTGCAGATGGCATACACTGCTACTCCTAGCTAAATAACTGTAAAGGACATACTATCTGTACATACATACAGCCTTTGGCAATTTAGAGTAGCCCTTTGTGGAAAACCAAGATATCATGCTCTACCACTGAACCAGCAGGAACCAGCCCAGCCCTCCCCTGAAACTCATGTATAATGGTTCAGTCCACAAAATGCCTGCCTCCATTGTGTGTACGTGATAGGTAGCCTTTAAATGTCTATATTTTCAGTTTCACACTTCATATTGCTTAAAAGCAATTTTAGTTGTTGTCTTAGTATCGCACATTTGTCAACACAAGATCTATGATTTGAGATCTCACTCTCAAGGCAGAACTGCTTTATCAGAGATGTTACCTAATGTTAGTGATCGTCCATCAATACATGTTTTCTTTTAGTTTCTTAGGATTGCCATTCCCTGTGGTTTTGTCTCTCTTGGCAGAAATCCAACCTTGTGTGAGCAAATTCACCGTCTCTGCCCAGACCTGTTTAACACAACATGTAGAACTTTCCTTCAAGGAAAATAATTACAGCCAAAGAAAGACAAGTAGGAAAACTGACAGGATCAGGCTCGGAGGCAGGCGGGGAAGTGAAATTTCTCTCTCTCTCTGGCACCCAGGGCATACATTCTTGTCATGGCCAGAAAATACACTGCCTGCATTTTTTTAAGCAAGAGCTATGTAAACGTAGAGATTTGGCCTGGAGGCTTTTCAGATGGAGCGCACCTTACTCATTTAATGACTCTTTCTTTTTTTCTTTTTTTTCTGGAACCTCTGAAAACAACCAGGTGTTATGCTGTTACCTAAGGCTAGCACGTGTATGGAAGAGCTTCCTTGTATCTTTTTTTGAAAACCCCCCAAAATATTTAGAAACCCTTAGACTTGTTGTGAGTAAAAAAAAATAGAAGATCCATTGTGATCAGAAATACACATTTTTTTAAAAGTAATTTTCATAATAACAATATTAATATTCTGTAAATTTTAGGTTCATCATCATCATCATCATCAGCTATTTATATAGCGCCACTAATTCTGCAGCGCTGTACAGAGAACTCACTCACGTCAGTCCCTGCCACTTTGGAGCTTACAGTCTAAATTCCCTAACATACACATCACACACACACTCCACACACACACACACGGTTGCGGTTATGTAACTTAGTAGCACGCCATACCTTTAAATCAGGGCGCACAGGGACTTTTTAATTCCTGATCCCCTAGCGAGTCAGTGTTAAAGGGGCAGGGCTTATCTGAAAAAGGGAAGGAGTTTAACAGCAGGATTTATGGTGCATCATTTACATAAGGGGCCTGATTCATTAAGGATCTTAACTTAAGAAACTTCTTATTTCAGTCTCCTGGACAAAACCATGTTACAATGCAAGGGGTGCAAATTAGTATTCTGTTTTGCACCTAAGTTAAATACTGACTGTTTTTTCATGTAGCACACAAATACTTAATAGCTTATTTGTACACTGAAATTTAAAGTTGATATTTGTGTGCTACATGAAAAAACAGTCAGTATTTAACTTATGTGCAAAACAGAATGCTAATTTGCACCCCTTGCATTGTAACATGGTTTTGTCCAGGAGACTGAAATAAGAAGTTTCTCAAGTTAAGATCATTAATGAATCAGGCCCAAGATATGTAGCACTTGCACTAATGCACTAATAATCCACTTGTCCTACTAGCACCTTGTGCTATTTGGGGGGCATTTCCCAAAAAACGATCAGTGTTGCCTGTTTTTTGGGTTGCTGTACAACAGTATGTCACAAACACTAAAGGATATGCAGTTTTTCACAAAAATGTATAATGTTCCATCATATTGGTGACTATTGATACAGTGATAATGTTTTACTGGTTTACAAATAATTCTTTCGCACTTCATTTATTACTAAGGAAATTTAGCACTTGCAATAATTCCTTATTTGAAATGTATTTTGTCTGGGCAGCAGTAATAGCAGAAGAATGTAAGTAGAGCAGCACTAAACGTCAGGACTAAGTATGGTAATAGCCTTACTAAACTTCCCCATGTATTCACAGGCAACGATTCTGTGCTCTGCTCTTATTATACTCTCCCTCGAGGTCTGTAAACTTCTCTCCCTTCCTCCGTCTTCTGCCAGACTGAACTATGAATGGCTTTCTGCAGAGGTGTACTCTAAAACATGTTGCTTTATATGAAGTTTCAGAGGCTATGTAACCGCAGATCACATGAAAGGTAACAAAACGCAGTAGAAGACAACAGAGGTGATCTGCAGTGTTCAAATGCTGCTTTGAACCTGCCATGAGCCTAAGTTTTTGCAAGTGCACCTACAATTCCTTTAGGGCACATAGGTTTGTGTAGCAAGGTGACCACATTTGTGGAGGAACAAACGTTTTCAGGAGGAGTTGGGCGGAGTGATGACATGTGACTTCCAATAGACTGACTAGGCAGCAGCCCAGAGTACAAGGCCTTGGGGGGGCACAAAATATTTTGGGGGGGGGGAATGCTGACAGAGAGAGGTAAAACCTGAAATGTATTGTAAATACAAAAGAATAGTTGTTCTCCAAAGTGAAACGAAATAATGAAAGAAAAATGTCGTAAGTTTTTTAATCTTGACGTTACCCATGGTAAAGGCTAAAGACTCTCAGTCATCCATGGGTGGGCGCTTGAGGATAGGCAAATAGGAGAGACAAGGACAAGGATGGTGACAAGCACAGGCGTGACAACCCCCCCTTCACCTTCACCCTACGTAGAGCTCGTTCATTCCACAGTTCTAATTTTAATGAAAATTAAATGAGTGGCAAAGATTACCATGGAAGTTTATTAATCCTGACAGCATATTAGCCTGGCGTGGAGTGCGTAGGGGGCAGTACAAACATTTTAACCTAGGTCAGCCTGAACCTTTAATCAGGTCCTGGTGGTGGGTAGGGGAGGGCTGGCAAATTCTAGCCTGGGGGGGCAAGACTCGACTCAGCGGCCTATTAGGAAAATTTTAAAGGGAAAAAAATGCAGGTGGCCCAGTGACCCAGCCCACGGTAGCCCACTATGGGACCGGCCTGGGGGGCACATTCCCCCCTGCCCAGCCTGCCCCTGATGGTGGTACAGGTAGAGGGTGTAAAAAACAGGAAAATACCCCTCCCAGTTGACCAGCCTTGTGCCGAAAGCTTTCCCACACCAGTGGTCCCAATATATTGTACTGTGGTCTCTAATTAGTAGGTAAAGAAATTGGAGTGTCCCTGAAAGTATTCTGAAAGTGGCCCCATGTAGTAGGTGGAGCCAAATTGTCTGTAGGCTATGTCCAATCAACATTGGGCAGAGTCATGCATGCAATGATGCATAGTAGGTGTAGGCCACCAGATTGGGCATCCAACATGTATGGGGCATTTTTTAATTTTAGAGAGTGCTAGGGTGACCTCCAACTATACCCTCCCCCCCCCCTTCAAACACACAGGCCGTGCTGTGACATCTCCATGGCAAAAATATAACGAATTATATAGCATTCTCTGCTCTCCAGCACTTACAGAATTAGGGTAAGAAAGATTATTATTATTATTATCATTTATTTATTTATTGGGCGCCACAAGGTTTCCGCAGCGCAGTACATAGTACAAACAGTAGACCATACAGGGTTAAACAGTACAGAACAATAAACACAAAGTACCAATGCTTCAGAAACTCCAGGACAGACAAATGGAGTAAGGACGGAGCAGAAGAACAGGTATGGAGACACGAGGGAAGAAGTGCCCTGCTCAAACGAGCTTACATCCTAAGGGAGGGTGGACAAAACAGACACGAGAGGGAGCTGTGGTGCCAGGGGAGAGAGGGAAGAGCGAGCAGAGTAGATGAGGGGTTATGTGGATGGTTGGTAGGCTTTGAGGAACAGGTGAGTTTTAAGTGCTCGTTTGAAGGAGCTCAGATTGGGAGCGAGACAGATTCATGAATTCTTCAGATGGGGTAAATGGTGACAAAGGAACGGTCACAATTGAAAAGTAATTTGAACGGTACTAGAACTTTGCCCTCTCTGATAAACAGCAATCTTATCTCGGCTTTCAGATGCTCTCTGTCTCCACGTGAGCACTCAGAGGCAACCTAAAGCTTACAAGGGCACTCTGAAAGTGAGAACTGCTAAAATATGTTTTTTCCTAGGAAGAAAAATAAATAAATAATTTGAAAGTGAAACGCAGCTACGCTCTGGAGACCCCTAATTTTCTACATCTACCTGGTGGTTAGGAAGGGGCCTTGGATAGGTGGAGAGCAGGTTCGGTAATGCGTATGAAGAAGGGAACCAAGATAGGAGTGATGCAGTGGGAACCAATTCAAGGTTTTCATACAATATGTCTATTTAATACTTTTGTCTAAAAGCATTCCAGGCATTGTAACATATACATGTTTCTCTCCTCCTGTCTTCACCACTTTTAACTCTGCTCACCAGCTACCCAGCCTTCCTCCTCGAGGACCTTCTTCCCCCGTCCCCTCTCGCTCCCTCCTCGTCCTCCTGGGGATCTCCCTCTCATCCGTGCCCTCCCTCCTAGGTGCCGTTGTTGGCTGACCTTCCCCTCTCCCCTCTCCCCTCCCCCAACCCTCTAGCTGTGCCTTGAGCTTACTGAGTTACTGTGATTATTGTTTACTGTTCTGTGCTGTCTCTCCTTGTATTGTAATCTCGTCTGTCCCTGTACGGTGCCGCGGACACCTAGTGGCGCCCTATAAATAAAAATTAATAATAATAATAATAATACATCTCTATTATGAGTTATTTGAGAACTAGGGGTTCCATAATATTATAGTAGTATAGTATTTTTATGGTATTTATGGTCCCATAATTGCTTTTTAATTTCTGTCATTTACATATGCTGCCATGTTAATTAAGATCGGGATTTTGTAACTCATAGTATTATTCTACTTTCCACTCGGTCCTCACAGTTTGAATTTCTGAAGGTTGAACTTGATGGATTCATGTCTATTTTAAACCTTACCGTGTAACTGTGAAACTATAACTATGTAGCTATGGTGTTTTTCATTCATTTTTCTAATTTATTTTCTTTTATATAGAGTAGCAGAACATATTTATAATAAATTAATTGCCAAAATAATTTGGTTGTTTTGTGCATAAACTCTTAGTTTATGATAAAGTATGGTGGATGCTGTAAATTTGGATTTTGCAAAGTTTTTTGATACAGTTTCCTATAACAGCTTACTGTATAACTTACGGAACATTCCCTGGAGGTGACCACTTGTACTTGGATTGGAAATTGGCTTTGAAGCAGAGTACAGAGAGTTGTTGTAAATGGAACATGCTTTATGTTGACTTAAGTCACTGGAAGTTACCATATGGTTCTGTCGTGGATCCCCTTCCCTTTGAGCTGGTTTATAAATGGTTTAATGACAGGAATATGATGTGTAGGTGCTTTAATAGGTGCACAGTGTCTCATCTCTCAAAAGTACAAATGGATTTCTGGACGGCTTTGAGGCAGATTAAAGTTTTTTTTATTTGAGCTGAATAAATATCAAAATTATCCAACAAATGGTAACATACTTAGCAGGTCCTTGATGGAGAAAGACAGGGGAATTATATAGGGTCACAGAGGGCCTGATTCATTAAGGAACGTAAATGCCAATGTGTGCCGTATTTGGCGATGATATTCCACATATGTATTGGGTATATCCTGCAGTATATTGTCTGTTAGAGCGGAGCTTTGTTCAGGTACAGGTGCCTTTTAATGAGATGAAAAATGTTATATATATCTATAGTCCACAGAGAGGGTGCACTCAGTACTCACATGTATCCAATGTACTGGGCACAGTCCAAACAGGTACTTGTAGAGAAACAGAGGTCAAGAAAATTTAAACAGACCAGCGCTAGTACTTCAAAAACATAAAAGATTTCATTAATCAAAAAACATGTTACAGAATTATGCCCAATAATGGTTTCGGTGTCACGGACTTTCTTCGGGGGTATTAAAACCACCAGTCTAATATTGTGTAGGTCCCCCTCATGCCAGCAAAACAGTTCTGACCCATCCAGGCATGGACTCCACAAGACCTCTGAAGGTATCTGCGGTATCTAGCACCAAGATCTTAGCAGCAGATCTTTTAAGTCCTATTGAGGTGGGGCAACCACAGCTTGGTTTTTCCAGCACATCCCAAAGAGTCCCGATCGGATTGAGAGCTGGAGAATTTGGAGGCCATGTCAACACCTTGATCTCTTTATCATGTTCCTCAAACCATTCTTGAACAATTTTTGCAGTGTGACAGGGCTTATTATCCTGTTGAAAGAGGCCACTGCCATCAGGGAATACCGTTGCCATGAAGGGGTCTACTAAGTCTGAAACAATGTTTACGAAGGTGGTATATGTCAATGTAACATCCACATGAATGCCAAGACCCAGGGTTTCCCAGCAGAACATTGCCTAGAGCCTCCCACTGCCTCCGCCATGTTGCCTTCATCCCATAGTGCATCCTGGTCCACAGGTAAACGACGCACCTGGCCATCCATATAATGTAACAGAAAACATGATTCATCAGACCAGACCACATTCTTCCATTGCTCCATGGGTTAGATCTGACATTCACGTGTCCATTGTAGGCACTTTACCAGTGGACAGGGGTCAGCATGGGGACTCTGACTGGTCTGTGGATACGCAGCCCCATACACAGCAAGCTGCGATGCACTGTGGGTTCTGACATCTTTCTATCATAGTCAGCATTACCTTTTTCAGAAATATGTGCTACAGTAGCTCTTCTGTGGGATTGCACCAGATGTGCTATCCTTCACTCCCCATGTTCAACAATGAGCCTTGGGAGCTCATGATCCTGTCGCCAGTTCACTGATTGTTCTTCCTTGGACCAACTTTGGTAGGTACTAACTATTGCATACCGGAAATACCCCACAAGATCTGCCGTTTTGGAGATGCTCTAACTCAGCCATCTAGCCATGGCAATTGGGCCCTTGTCAAAGTCTCTTAGATCCTTACCCTTCCCCTTATTTCCTACTTCCAGCACATCAACTGCATAAACTTCATTCGTGCCACATAAAAAACAAACAGTATTTAACTTATGTGCAAAATAGAAAACTAATTTGCACCCCTTGCATTGTAACATGGTTTTGTCCAGGAGACTACTTCCTCAATTTTTTTACTTAACTTTCCTTAATGAATCAGGCACAAGGTGTATAAAATATACTTCCCTACTTTTGGCAAGTTGTATCCGGGAGAAGGGCGTGTCTAGAGGGTGGGAGGGGCGGGGCACAGCCAAACGTGCCCTTTTGGCCCCGCCCCCGCGACAAATATGCCGTTTTATCACGGGGGGACAGGGCCACAATGACGCGATTCACCACGAATCGCGTCATTTTAGCCCCACAATTGCGGGATGCGGGAGACTTGCCAGCTCTCCCGGGAGTCCGTGAGACCGACCCGAATTTCGGGAGTCTCCCAGACATTCCGGGAGTGTTGGCAAATATGGTATAAAATATAATGATCCATATTGCTAATACAAGAAAGCATGTTGTTAATATATGTATTTCGGTGGTCAATACAGTGTATATTAGCAAACCAACAAACCAGTAGATTAATATACAATATATCAATTCATAATAAATTTACCTGAAAAGCAATCTAAATGATAATCCGAGAGCCAAACGGCATGTGTAAACAAAATCATAGTGAGTGTTCATCCAATTACAAGAAGACAGAAGAGTTCAGATCCACCCATTGGGCGTGAATCAAAAATTAAGGCAACTCCCACCTCCAATCTCAATACCAAGGGATTACTTATAACACTAGAGGCGTGCCTAGTGACACAATTCCCAGAGTAGGAGGGTGAGTACAGAAGATGGAAATCCCAATGAACGGTTCATCAGGCTGCAGATCCAAGGAGATCGTGCTACAACCAGATTACATGAGGCAAATCAGAAGTGAAAACATGGTGTAGGGGGGTTTCTGGGCATTATCATCAGGGGGTGGATATCACATAGGAGTGTGTCGGGTACATGCAACATGGAAGGAATGTCCACAAAATAATAAGGGTCATTTGTGTGCAATAGCACACTGCTAATGCACTTCTCTGATGTTAAAGGCCAACTTAATGCACTATTTTTTTTACAGGTAGGTGCATGGATTTGTGGGCCAAGATGACTATGTCTTTTGGGCTGCAAATGTTTGCTCTGACTGATGGGAATAATTGGGTTGATTAGGAGTATTTCTTCATAAGTACCTTAGTTTGCACTTAAATGGACTTCTGGGATAGGATTATTTAAATAAACTGGTGGTGGGTGAAAAATGTACAATTAAGAAGACTTTCTATGTTTTAGGGCTAGGTGCACAGCCTGTATGCCAGATAGCGAGGGGATATGGAGACTGGTAAGCGGAGGAACTAACCAGGGAGGTAAATTGCCAGCTAGTGGTGAGCGAGGTGATCCAATAAGACATGTCAATGGTCAGGGTTGGCAGCAAACAAGATCAAAAAGACAAATCAAAAGTCGAGACAGACAGCAGACAGGAAACTCCAATAAATGCAGATAGTTCAGGCAACAAGTGAACAATAGGGACTTAGAGCAACACAACAGACTACATGAACAGTACAAAACTGGAACACTCCCTGCCATTTATAGTACTGGTGCCCAATCATGATGCTCCATAAAGAACAATCCCCTCTGCAGCCATTTGCTGCCATAAGTCATGTGACAGCTGGAAGAAGCATCCTGGTTGCCTAGCAACCCGCTGGGATAAAGAATGATGAACAGAATGCCAAAGAAGTGAACACTATTTATAGTTACTGTATATCCTTATACTTGTATAATTTGCTACATATCTTTGTACATCAATAAAATTCATTTTTTTAGGATTAAATCTATATTTTTTTATAGTGGTTTAGTTGTATGCTATATGTTTTTCTGCAACATCTCTTGGTTTCTCTGGCTCTCAGAGTTAATCCTGCAAACAAATTAATTTTTTATAATAAACTGTAGAAAAAAAGAGAGAAACGAGGTGGCTTTGGTTATAGAAATGTCTCCATTTTTAGAAAAGTTTTCATGAATGCATATTGTTGTGCCCCAGGGGTGCTTTCGAAGAATGCATTTCCACAATAGAAATTGACCAAAAATATTTCCATGAAGTACAGGAGTTCAGGCCATTGCCTTGACTCCTGCCAATTACAGAGAGGATTTTAGGCTAAAGCTGGAGGGAAGCATTCTGGGTGAAAAGGGTTAATAATCTATCCCAGCGGCCAAAACTTAATTAAAAGATTTTACCATTTGATAGTGTGCCCTGTCTGAACCTGCACTGCTGGGAGGGGGAAAAGTATGTATTTTAAGACATGTTTCACCAAACCTGTTATTTTTTTAGAAGCACCTTGACTGGGAGTAAGTAATTACATCTATAAGTCAAAATAAAGAGTTTCCATGCCCCAAAGGAGGGGAGGTTTGGGACAGTGAAGACAGAGTGGATCTACATCCTGGAAGGAGACATTTAGAATTAAGTGATTGGTTGAGTAATTGTATAGAGATGTGTTTTTCTGCAAATTATTTAAACGATACAGTGAGTGGATTTATAATACTCGCTGAACACAAATATGTGTCATCGCTCCCTCTTTGGATCGTTTTCATTTTTCCCATTTTATCGTTTGTGCCTATTATCTATATATTTTGACCAGATCTTTGTGCCTGGCACCTACATATAACTGAATCACATCCTGTCTTGTAAATGTGTGTCTGTGTGTAGTGTTTTGTGTTGATTTGTGCCTTTAGATGTCTGCTGCCGTACATGCTTTTGTATCTAGTTAGAAGATATTACAATTTTCATGTTTAAATTGGAACTAAGCACAAAAATGAAAAATTATTGTATAACTCCCTGAAACAGGGATCTATCCATACATGGGAAAGTAAAGTATTATATTATATTATATTATATTATATTAAATGACATCTGTTCTACAGTCACAGCATTGCTATATAGGGGTCACCACACTAAAGTGGGCTGTGCTGTACACAATAAATGCAAAGATAATTCTATAAAAGGGAATTTAATTGCTCTAATTATCTATTATTTAATAGTTGAATTAGTAAAGTGTTGTTAACAGTTTTCTGCTTTCTGTACAATGTTGCTTACAGGCGAGTTTATTTTGTGGTCCAAGTCAGTATATTTAGTAAACAGACTTTTTCTAGTAAATACAAGACAGAGATTGTGCTTAGTTTTTCAGTTATTAACTTTTTATCTGTCTGTCCAATCTCTTCTACTGATTTCTTTAGACAGTCTACAGTATATCAGGAATTCTTAACCTATGGGTCACTAAGCTATTTAGCATATGTCAATATGACCTTTCTAAACCTATTGTGTGCACCAGCTAATAGAGTACTTATTAATCCTGTTGTGATAATGGTATTTTATACAGGTTCCCAGATGCTTATATATTATATTTTCACAATAATGTCCTTAATTTATAGATATCAATATTGTAAGCAAAAGGAAACCCATTTATTAAATACTGAAACATGGTTGACGAAGATGATTGACAGACATAGTTTGCCACAAAAAAAGGTCGTGAACCTCTGTTCTTTATAGAAAGGAACATACATGTTGTAGCAGGGACATTGAGAAATGGAATATTATCCATACTTAAACTGCTTGCATATACTATTATATATAAGATTATGACTGTACATTCAGAAAATAAATCAGTGATGAACATTTCAAAGTTCACTTGCCCTGAGGTAGACAACCCCAATATTTAAACATGCCTCACGTACAAGCCAATTGTCATTTATTTCTTTGGTCGAGTACCGACTGCAGGTTCAGATGGCACTGAAATCGCATGTAAATGCAATCTTGCATATGTGGGTTATTCTACCAATCTCAAAGGGGAGGATTCAATTAGCAGTGAAGTTCCCGCGGATCCTCTGCGATTAGGATCCACGGGATGTTCAGTACCAGAAATATAGCTGATTTTTTCTTATACCTCTTTAATAATCAGAAGTGTGTGCAGCCGCATATCACATTGGGCTCCTATGGGACCTTTCGCTCAATTGAATCCTCCCCAATGTATACAACTTTAGCTAAATGCATTGAATGAAGCAGAGCTGCATAAGGGTTGGGTGTGAGATGTCTACACCATAATGTCAACAGCGATAATGTCTACATTGTTGTAATGTCGACCAAAAAATGTCTACATGTTCATAATGTCTACACAGTTAAAATATCAACATACATAATGTCTACACATTCAAGATCTCGACATGTAAAATGTGTACACACTGTCATAATGGCGACATTCAAAATATCGACTTAATTAAATAGATGTAAAAAAAAAATGTCAATAAATGAAAGAAAAACATGGGCTTGAGTTCAAACCGTGGGAAATCCCCATGTTATATCTATGACTACTGCTGCTAAGAGCTGATTTGCGCTGGGAGGTGATAGGAACTAGCAGGGCCGCCGAGAGGGGGGGGGAGCGGGTACAGTTTACCCGGGCCCTCGCTGCTAATTAATTTTTATTTTTTTTATTTTTCTGTCTTGCGCTTTTTTTTTAAACTTTTTATTTTTTTTTTCCCGCGGGGGGGGGGGGGGGGGGGTCTTGGGTTTCTTGGGAGCTGGGAGGAAGAATAAATAAAAAAAAAAAAAAATACTCACGTGATCGCGCGGCGCCGTGTCCCTCCTC
This sequence comes from Mixophyes fleayi, assembly GCF_038048845.1. Lineage (NCBI taxonomy): Eukaryota > Metazoa > Chordata > Amphibia > Anura > Limnodynastidae > Mixophyes > Mixophyes fleayi. The sequence goes on from NC_134407.1 coordinate 37,609,176, forward strand.
TCCTCCATTCACACTGACTGCCGGGTGTGACGTCATCAAGTCACGCCTGTCAGTCAGTGAGGAGCGCCGCAGCCAGCAGGAAGAAAGAAGACAGAAGAGGAGACAGAAGAGCAGAAAAGAAAAGAAAGAAGTTGACAAAAGGTAAGTAAAGAAACGGAGAGGCAAGGGGAGGAAAACAGAGAGGGACAGTACTATAAAGAAAGGGGACAGAGAAACAGAGGAGGAAAAAAAGGAGAGAGCCACAGAGGAATAAAAAAAAATTGGGGAGAGAGGAACAGGGAAGGGGAAAAAAAGTGGGAGAGAGGAACAGAGGAGGGAAAAAAAGGAAAGAGCCACAGGGGAATAAAAAAAAAAGTGGGAGAGAGGAACAGAGGAGGAAAAAAAGGAGAGAGCCACAGAGGAATAAAAAAAAATTGGGGAGAGAGGAACAGAGGAGGAAAAAAAGGAGAGAGCCACAGGGGAATAAAAAAAAAAGTGGGAGAGAGGAACAGAGGAGGAAAAAAAGGAGAGAGCCACAGAGGAATAAAAAAAAATTGGGGAGAGAGGAACAGAGGAGGAAAAAAAGGAGAGAGCCACAGAGGAATAAAAAAAAGTGGGAGAGAGGCACAAAGTAAAAAAGAAGGGGGAAAAGCAGCATGGAGGTCGCAGTGTGAGCATAAGGGGGTACAGTGTAGTTGTGATGAAGGGGCACAGTATTGTGTGTGTAATGGCACAGGGGGCTTGTTGCAATGTAGTGTGTGTGAGGTAGGTGGCAGCTAATTAATGGGCGCTATTTTGTTTGTAGGGTGATGGTGAGGCAATTTAATAGTAGGGACTATTAATTTAAGAAGGGGTGGTTTGGGGGCTATTGAATCTTGGGGTGAGTTTAGGGAGAATGAGGTCTATTTATTAAATGTGACTATGAATTATTTAATGGCAGTGATGGTTGCGGGAAATAGGTATTGCTGGGGCTGTTTGCAGGAAGGGAAATAGGTTTATTTATTAAATGTGAATAGTATTATTTTAATGTTGGGGCTGGAGGAAGGCCTAATTATTAATCGTGGGTGCTATTGATTTAACGCTGGGGCTGGCTGTAATTTTCTAAATGTAGCCATTTTTTTTTCAAAATAGGTCCTTCAACATTTCTGGATCCGGACAAGCCACAACTAAAGAAAGCAGCAGCCACAGGTGGAGAAAGTGAGAAGAACAGGTAGGAGAGAGCAGCACAGTGTGTGAAATGTTGTGATTCTAGTAGGGACAATACCAATTTTTGGTGAATGTTGTGTCCAATGTAAGGTGTAGGCCAAGACTGAACTGTTTGTGTACACACTGCATTGTTTGTATACTACCCTGTGGTGGTAGATGTCCTGAAAGTCAGGAGTGCTTGAACATATGTGACGCTCCGGCGAATTGAGAGCCTAGTGGTTTTTATGTTAGCCACGCCCCAATGGCACGTTTGCCACGCCCCCAAATGCATGACCACACCTCCCAAAATTTTTGCACCGCCGTTTGGCTAGCCACGCCCCTGAATATATGACCATACACCTAATTTCATTTTGCGCCGCCGTAAAAAATTTTGGGGCTTACTTCACTATGAGGGGGGCCCCATGAATTTGTTGTACCCAAGCCCTGAATTCTTCTTGGCAGCCCTGGGAACTAGTATTGCGTTGCGTACGAGGGTCTTTTTTCGACTAAGTGAACGATGACTGGATTTATTACAGGTGAAGAGCCTGGATATAGGTGAGAAACAAAGAGGGTAAATGAGGGATGTTATGCGTGTTTTTTATTTCAATTATAATCATTGTTACACTTGTCTCTGTCTTTTACTTACGTGTGGTCAGCCAAGTGCCAGCATGCCCAGGCAGCCATGGGTATACTGGTGTTTGAGCATGCTGTTATAGTACTACATACACTTAATTGCAGCCTGGGATTACTGGGACATGTAGAGCACCAGGGACAACATTGTTTTTAATACTTAATATATTATTATTACCACACAGCTACTGTGTAGACATTATGAACCTGTAGACATTTTGTTGGTTGACATTATAACAGTGTAGACATTATGGGCCTGAGTCATTAAGAAGAGCAAGGCAAAAAAAAAGGGGGAATAGATTTGATCCTGGACAAACCATGTTACAATGCAAGAGGCGCTAACTAGTTTATTATTTTGCATACATGTTGAATACTGCCTGGTTTTTCATGTAGCACACAAATAATTGATAGCTTTGTTGTTATATTGAAAGTTAACATTGATCTAGGGCATAGCCGGATTAAGGGGGGGGCACAGGGGGCACGTGCCCCAGGCCCCCCTCTCTCTGAGGGCCCCCCGCCGCCGGCCGCCATCTGATCGGATCACCTGTCAGTTGGTGATCCAATTCTGTTGCTTTTGCTTTGCGGCTGTGGGGCCCCCCTGACGCAGGCGCACCGCCCCCCGCAAAATTTGACAGCTGTCCTGATGTACAGCAGTCGCGGTGCTGCTGTACATCAGGCTATTCTAAGATGGCCGAAATGGAGTTACTGCGCATGTGCAGCAGCAGCTCCTCACATGCAATACCAGAAGAGACTGTCTGGGATGCTGTGCTGAACGTGGGTACCTAGGTAAGTCCCACTTTCATTTGGAGTATGTATGTGTGTATTTATGTGTATATGTGTAATATATATTATATATATATTACACATATACACATAAATACATATACACATAAATACATATACACATAAATATATATATAATAATATGTGTATGTATATGTTAATTGAACCTTTAATAGAAGAGGCATAATTACTTTAATAATTACTGACAAAATAGGGGATCCCATAACATATTTGTTGTGTGTGCCTACGTATATACATATAATATATATATATATATATATATATATATATATATATATATATATATATATATATATATATATATATATGTGTAGATAGATAGATATATCAAAATTATTGACATGTTATAAATGTTTCTTTCATTTTAATGTGCGGCATCATTGCTCTTTATGTATGTGTATTTATATGTATACATATATATACATTTATACACATACACATACATAAAGAGCAATGATACCGCACATTAAAAAGAAAGAAACATTTCTAACATGTCAATAAGTTTGATATATATATATATATATATATATATATATATATATGTTAAAACTGATGTAATTTTATCAGTGTTTTTTTTGGTTTTTTTTTATGTGCAGTATCAGTACTATTTGCTGAGGCGGGCTGGGGCGGGAAGAATAAAAAAGACTATTTTTGGCCTGTCCCTGCAATGGCCCAAGTCTCTATTACTTGGTGGATGGCCCCTCCTCCGAGACCAGCCACGTTCTATCATTGGCTGCAGATTCTTACAATCCGTTCCCCCCTTCCCCTATGTGTGGCTGCTATTGTTGTCAGGGACGTGCACCATGTGACAGGTGCCGTCCCATTTGTGAAGAGAAACAAGGCCATACAGCGTGCAGATAAAACAAAGTTAGTGGGGGTAGTATGTTAATATAATGTGTGTGTGAGGGGGGTAGTATGTTAATATAATGTGTGTGAGGGGGTAGTATGTTAATATAATGTGTGTGTGTCTGTGTGTGTGTCTGTGTGTGTGTGTGTGTGTGAGGGGGGTAGTATGTTAATATAATGTGTGTGTGAGGGGGGTAGTACGTTAATATAATGTGTGGGTGAGGGGGGTAGTATGTTAATATAATGTGTGTGTGAGGGGGGTAGTATGTTAATATAATGTGTGTGTGAGGGGGGTAGTATGTTAATATAATGTGTGTGTGTGTGTGAGGGGGGTAGTATGTTAATATAATGTGTGTGTGAGGGGGGTAGAATGTTAATATAATGTGTGTGTGTGAGGGGGTAGTATGTTAATATAATGTGTGTGTGAGGGGGGTAGTATGTTAATATAATGTGTGTGTGTGAGGGGGGTAGTATGTTAATATAATGTGTGTGTGTGAGGGGGGGTAGTATGTTAATATAATGTGTGTGTGTGAGGGGGGTAGTATGTTAATATAATGTGTGAGGTAAGGGGGGGGTTTAATATAATGTGTGAGGGAAGGTTTTTTTTTTAATATAATGTGGGAGGGAAGGGGGGTTCTTAATTTAATCTTGGATTGCAGGTAGATGCTAATTATTTAATGGGTGCTATTTTATTTGTGGAGTGATGGTGGGGCAATTTAATGTAATAGTGTGGGCTATTAATTTAAGATGGGGTGATTGGACCTTTAAAATTTGATGCTGGGGTGGTTTGGAAGCTCATAAATGAATGTGGGGCTGTTTGGGGAAAATTAGGTCTGTTTATTAAATGTGGATATGAATTATTTAATGCAGTGGATGATTGTGCAAAATGGTTATATTTTTTAAACATAAATGCCATTTAATTTATTGATAGGGCTGTTTTGAGGGAGGGAAATATGTTTATATATTAAATGGGAATACTATTGATTTAATGCTGGAGTTGGTTGGAATTTTCTAATTCTCATGTACCCATTTTTTTTTCCAAATAGGGCCCCCATCATTCCAGTATCCAGACAAGCAGCAACTGAGCTAAAGACACCAGCAACCACAGGTGGAGAAAGTGACAAGAACAGGTAGGAGAGAGCAGGGCAGTCTGCCAACTGTCCTGAATCTGGTCGGGCAGTCCTGAATTTGGGTGACTGTCTCAGCGTAGTCAGGATTGGGTCCGACTACAAGGACAGTTGGGAGGTATGTCCCGCTTCACCTTGTACTGCTTGTGAAGGCAGAGCTGCGTGCACCTAACAGCAGTGCACACAGCATTGCCTGTGTGTTTGTCTAAAATGATAACCATGTTACATCATAGGGGCCCCCCTGCCTAAAGTGCCCCGGGCCCCCCAGAGCCTTAATCCAGCTCTGATCTAGGGCATGCTCAGTGTGGGGACTGTAAATCTGTCCCCACATTTTAAATTTAAGTCCCCCTCTAACGCAACATGGTTTTGCCAAAGTGTTTTTTTTTTGTTTTGCTCTCTTTAATGAATCAGGCCCTATGAATGTAGAAATTTCGACTGCATCCTCATTCATTAAACCAACCTGCTGCAACAATCCCAAAAGCGAGTAAGATTCCAGGTGGGTATGTGGTCACCGGAAACAATGGTTTCCATTTCAGACCATTTAAAAATGCGCGAAAAGTCCACAGAATTGACACCAGTGGGAATGGGGCTTTAGATCCAGGCCCAGTTTTAAGTCTCTTTAAGTGTTAGTCCCTATTTCTTATTTTTGATTGGCTAACAGCACTGAGCCACTGTGTGTCTTTCTCTGGCTGCAGTTTTCAGCTTCCTTTCTAATCCTGGTTCAGTAACTGTATTTTTACATAAAGCTGGTGAATAGAGTTTGTTTCCTCTATTTGCATAGCATGTACTGTGTTCTATGCATGGGTTCACCTGCCCAGAAGCATAGTTTCCCTGGAGAATAGATTCCCAGGGGTAAATTTACTAAATTGAGGGTTTGAAAAAGTGGAGATGTTTCCTATAGCAACCAATCAGATTCTAGCTGTCATTTTGTAGAATGTACTAAATAAATGCTAACTAGAATCTGATTGGTTGCTATAGACAATACCTCCACTTTTTCAAAACCGGAGTTTAGTAAATCTATCCCCAAGTGTTCACAACTATTCATTCTATAGTTCATGCTAAATTGGTTTTGAAAAGACATATTAGGCTAAAATGTAAACCTGACAAGAAAATGTTAATTTGTGTTGCTCTATTAATGTGAGATCTTCACGGGAATTTTATCCTCTTATATAGAATTCAGGCCAACAGCATTTACATTGTCATCATCGCCAAATATTAATGGAATAATTAACTAAAGTTATACGAGGAACAGAATGCAGCTCAGTCAGGGCAGAAACCACTGTTAAGTCCATTTCTTAGAATAGATAAACATATTGCTATGTGCTTTTGGCATTTTATTTGCAGAATGACTCTGAAGACCAAGCTGTTTTTGTTGTGTAAATAGTCTACCTTTGTCTTACTGTCTCAACCCACTCAGTGATTTGTGGTTTACGTGTTTTCATATTCATTTATTGACATAGAGATTGCTAAATGACAGAAGAATGCAAAACAAGTCCAGAGAATGCAGCAATCTGTATTATTATAGCTTGGGTGCATTGTTTTATTTTTCGCAGTGACTAAAGTACTGTAACAGTTGTAGGACTCTTTATATGGGTAAAGAAAAGTCATTCTACACTGAAGGCATGTGTACTAAAGCTGATATAATGTAAGGGGCCCAAACACATTGTTCTTTACATAGGACACTTATTTGCATTCTTGTATACCTCCCTTCTCCACAAAATCCTCTTAGATTACAGAGTACATATATCATACTTGCCAACTCTCCCTGAATGTCAGGAAAACTCCCTGAAATAGGGGTGATCTCCCTCACTCCCTGAAGAGTCTGGCATTCTCCCTGATGCTGAGCCAGTACAAGACATGGTTGGCTTCACCATCTGTGGCATGATGACACAGTTCAGAAATTGTGTCCTATGTCCATGTATTGATGCCCATGGAGGTGACCATTTTCATGGAGACCAAGATTTAATCAAAGACTGACAGGTAAGAAAACATGATTTCAGTAATGGAGACAGAAATATAAAAGACACTTCAGTCTCTAGAGATTCATTAGCTACTTTTCTTTAACGCATAGTTGCCTACTCTCCCAGAATGTCCAGGAGACTCCCGCATTTCTGGGAGACCTCCTGGGCTCCCGGAAGAGCAGAGCAACCTCCTGGTTCTCGCCCCCACAATAGTGGTGGGGGCGTGGCTTAATTACGCAAATATTGTCATATTTGCCCCGTTCCCTGCTGTAATTGGTCAAAATTGTCACAATCCTTTAGGGGTCAAGGCCAAAATGATGTGATTTGTCAAGCCCCGCCCCCGCACGCCTACCTCCCACGGGATCTCCCTGAAGCCAATGAGGAAAAGTTGGCAAGTATGACATATATGTATGTGAACACTCTTGAGTTCCCCAGTCCACAACGTGGTTCACACTGCTGTATGAATGAGCTCTAAACATGTTTCTAGTAAGGGTCTAGCAGATTGGAGTGATGCATGAATTTAATGCCTGGATAAAGATTGTTGAATCGAAACGCGTCGGCAGACGTAAGTGAGTGACGTGAGACGCTTTACTGGGGAATTAGGAATTGGAAACCTCAGCTCTCTTCGGACGGCGTGCAGCGCGGAAATTGTTACCTGGGACTTCCGCGGCTGCTGTTATGTTATCTACCATACTTGTTTGAAAGACTTAAGGGTAAGGGTCCACCTTTTCCCTTTGTAGCAGTGTCTGGTTTTTATCGTTTATGAAGTTATCCATGAGCGATATTTTTAACTAATAAATGTTGTGAGGATTTTACATTATGGAATCTTCTCTTTTTTTGCACCATTACTGTGATAGAGTGGAGATCTGGTTTATGGGATAAAGATCAGGAATGAAGAGGAAATACGAGCACACATGTTTGATTTGATATGCCATTTTCCCATTGCCTTCTAGTAAGTGCATACCCATGAGGGGTTAAATAACGATCGTTTTTATCACGTGGTGTTGTTATAAAGTAAAGAACACGGGCTAATAAAGGGTCCCTTTTTTATGTATAATTGGATGGTATATACAGGCTATACTATGTCAGTTTTATTTTTTTATATGTATATCCATTGGAAGAATATCTACAACAGAGGGTGTTAAAGGAGAAGACTTCCTATGTCCCATAAAGGAACATCAATCAAGATATAGTGACTTTTTGTATATTTTAGGATCCATTTGATTATCCTATATGTGATATCCTATAGCGCCAACTTTTCTTATTATTATGGTTATTGCATAGATGTTTGAGTACATTGAAGGGATTGTACATTATAAGTTAAGAGGCTGCTTTGGGATTGATCGCGCAGATAGACATCTTCGTTATTTTATGATGCATGAATTTGTTTGAAACATCAGTGCAGGGAAAAAAAAATCAGTATTTGTTCACTGGTTAGAAATATATTTTAATTCAATTGTCCTGATTGCGGAGTACTGAAAATATGTACAAGTTTTATAAATAGTTGGTAATACAAACAATTATAGACTTCTTCCAGCACATAATGATTACTTTGGCATCGCCCTTCAACTAAAGGCCATCTACTCTTTTCATTAACTAAAATGTATCCCCCCCAGCATGATCCATTCCCCAGGAGCCCCCAGCTGTACAGGATACCAGCAGTGATTAACAGAGGAGGTGCAGAGACCATTGCACTATAGTGTTTTAGCTATGTGAAGCATTCATGCAAATAGGGCAGGAGGCGTGCATTCAGTGCAGCACCTGATTGGATGGCAGTGGCCACTGTCCAATGGGGTGTCTTTCAGTATAGGCGTCGTGTTTGTAGAAATAGTGTCTAGCCTTGAAACGTCCCTCCTCGTGCCAAATGCTACTAGTATCAGATAATGGTTATAGTTCCAGTGGGGGTCCCCCACTAATGTACAACACAGGTAGATGTGGTTAATAGAGGAGGGGTTGCCGTAAAGCAGCCTATGCCAATATACAGTTGTGGCCAAACATGTTGGCACCATTGCAGTTTTTTTCTAATACACTTATAATAATACTAGTATTTATAATTTCTTGAAGAAAACTGTTGAAATGGAAAAAAATGTTGGTATCCACATATGCATTTCTTTGGTTAGCAGTGGAATAAAACAGAAATAGCAGAAAATGTACTAGATTGTAGCTTATTCCACACATATATCCTTAAATGTGTCATACAAAATTATTGGCATCTTTTAGGAGCAGTTAGAAATAGTTAGATTTCAAGCAGATGATTTCCTTCACTTTGTAACTTAACTCACTTATGGTGAGTAGCAGGTGCCTGCAATAGAAAAATCTCAGATTAAACGAGCGTGAGTAGAGAGAAGGACTCATTCTCCTGTTTTGTGTCACTGTATACTGCAAAGATCATGGAGGAAAGAAAGGAAGTCAGAGCATTGTCTAAGGAGGTCAGATAGAAGATTATAGCCAATCATGGGCAATCTCTGTCATGAGCCACGGCGGTACGCCGCATCCTAGCGTCATCTAGCAGCCGGGCGCGTGCATTAGTTACTATGCTCTGTTATTATTCTTTGGTATTATCTTTGTGGCATAGAGAATGAGGGTGTATCCTCCAACGTCGGGAGGAGCTCTCGTATGATTTAAACTGGCTCATTTATATATTTATACATGTTCCTGGTTTATGTTATTACTAGAGATGGTCACTGACCCCCGTGTTTTGGTTTTGGATTCGGTTTTGGATCTGGATTACCGTCGTGTTTTGGTTTTGGTTTTGGTTTTGCAAAACCTCCATTGCGTGTTTTGGTTTTGGTTTTGGTTTTGTTTGGTTTTGTTTTGCTATTTTTTGGGAAAATCCATGTTTTTGGGCCTAAATTAACCCAATTTAGTGCTCCAACTGTTTTAGAGACAAGTAATCTAATTGTTGAGGTAATAAATCATCCCAAAAAACAGTTTAATTCTTCGTTGGTAGGCCTATTCTACACACAAAACAGATTGTCTTCCTCTCCATCTATGCATATTGGCAATGCAGCCATCGTCTTTGAATGTATATTACACCCTACACTTATAGTTAAATATGTAAAGAAATGGAAAAAGCCAGTTTGGTTTCTGTCTCTCAAGGCCCCCCTCCACTTGTATAAAATACCAAAAAATTCAGCCATTATAGACTGTACAATATTAATTGACATGGAGAAAGCCAGTTTGGTTTCTGTCTCTCAAGGCCCCCCTCCACTTGTATAAAATACCCAAAAATTCAGCCATTATAGACTGTACAATATTAATTGACATGGAGAAAGCCAGTTTGGTTTCTGTCTCTCTAGGCCCCCCTCCACTTGTATAAAATACTAAAAAATTCAGCCATTATAGACTGTACAATATTAATTGACATGGAGAAAGCCAGTTTGGTTTCTGTCTCTCTAGGCCCCCCTCCACTTGTATAAAATACTAAAAAATTCAGCCATTATAGACTGTACAATATTAATTGACATGGAGAAAGCCAGTTTGGTTTCTGTCTCTCTAGGCCCCCCTCCACTTGTATAAAATACTAAAAAATTCAGCCATTATAGACTGTACAATATTAATTGACATGGAGAAAGCCAGTTTGGTTTCTGTCTCTCTAGGCCCCCCTCCACTTGTATAAAATACTAAAAAATTCAGCCATTATAGACTGTACAATATTATGAAAAATGGACAAAGCCAGTTTAGGGTCACTCTGTCTATGACACCCTACCCTTAAGGATAAATTGCCCTAACAGCAGCCTTTCAAGATGGTATGTGATATGGAAATGCCACAAGTCCCTTTCCTCTTTGGGGGTAGATTGCACCCTACACTTACATAGAAAGTTTTAAAAAGATGTTATCGGCATCATCTTCAGCTTCATCCTCACCCTCATCAGTGTTATCGTCATCATCACAGACTATCAATTCATCGCCGCTTGAATCCGCCATTAGAGAACAGTCAGTGCTTGCATGTCTTGGATGGTGAAGGCCTTCCTCGTGGAAGATGTAGTTCATTTTTATAAACATCATTTTCTCCACATTTTTGGGAAGTAACCTTCTACGGCGATCACTGACTAAGTTCCCTGCTGTGCTGAACACTCGTTCAGAGTACACACTGGAGGGTGGGCAGCTTAGGTATTGCAAAGCAAGTTTGTACATGGGTTTCCAAATAGCTTGCTTTTCTTCCCAGTAAGGAAAGGGACTGTCTGACATTTCCATATCAACTACCTCTTGAAAGTAATCCTCCACCATCCTTTGCATGTTTATACTCATATTGGATGGACTTATGGGCAAAGTGACACTTTTTTTTGAAAAATCCTTCAAACCAGCCCAGATGTTAAATTGTTCTCGTCTGCCCCCTGTGTCTTCCCTGCTTCTTTTTTGGAAATTTAATTTTTTACGAGCAACAGCTTGAGAAAGTGAAGGAGGACACGTCGTCAAGCCGAGGCCCAGTTCAGCGGCCAACTTGCTGAGCAATAGCTCCTTGCAAAAGTTCACATCTCGCTCATTTACAAGTAAAGACTCAATGTAGGTTTTAAACCTTGGATCAAGCACAGTGGCCAAAACGTACTGATCCGAGTTCAAGATCTTAATAACTCGAGGATCATTGTGAAGCGAATTAAGTACTTGATCGACAAGGCCAACATACTTTGCTGAATTGCTTGCTTTCAGCTCCTCCTTCATTTTCTCAAGCTGCTTTTCCAATAGTCTAATTAAAGGAATGACTTGGCTCAAACTAGCAGAGTCTGCACTGACCTCACATGTCACAACTTCAAATGGTTTCAGCACCTTGCACAGCACTGAAAGGATTCCCCACTGTGCAAGAGTGAAATACATCCCCCCTCCTTTCCCAATGTCATGACTTGTGCAATATGCTTGGATGGCTTTGCGCTGTTCCTCCATCCTCTGAAGCATGTACAGGGTGGAATTCCACCGAGTTACCACCTCTTGCTTAAGTTGGTGGCAGGGCAAGTTAAACTGCTCTTGGAGCTGCTGTAATCTCCTACATGCTGTGGCTGAATGCCTGAAATGGCCTGAAATTTTACGGGCCACCGAAAGCATCTCCTGCACCTCACGGTTGTTTCGTAGGAAGCTCTGCACCACCAAGTTGATGGTGTGAGCAAAACAGGGAATATGTTGGAAATCACCCAGCTGTAATGCTCGCACTATATTGTTGGCGTTATCTGAAATGACATACCCTGGGGAGAGTCCGAGTGGTATAAGCCATGCATCAATCACATCTCTCAGTTTGCGTAACAAATTGTCAGCCGTATGCCTGTTAGTGAAGCCGGTGATACAAAGAGTGGCCTGCCTGTGACAAATGTTACGTAGTGGTGTACATGCTGCTGCTGTTCCTGCTGGTGAAGGTGAATGACCAACCCAGTGGGCTGTCACAGTCATATAGTCTTTGGTTTGGCCACTTCCACTTGTCCACATATCTGTGGTTAAGTGAACAGTGGGCAGAATGGCATTTTTCAGCGCAATCTCTACATTTTTACACACTTTTTGGTATAGTTGTGGAATAGCTTTACGGGAGAAATGGTGTCGCGATGGAATTCTGTAACGCGGACACAAAACCTCAATTAACTGTGAAAAACCAGCTGCGTTTATGGTGGAGATTGGACGCAGATCTAACACTAACATTGCAGCCATGGCGTCTGTGATTCGCTTGGCGACTGGGTGACTGCTGTCATATTTGCTTCCCCTCGCAAAGGATTGTTTCACAGTTAATTGCTGAAATGTAGGACTGCTCATTTTATTCACCTGCCTCTGGGATGACGATTCACCCCCAGCAGCAGCAACAGCAGCAGCAGGACTAACGCTTTCTTCAGAGGAATCAATAATAGTGCCGGAGTCATCCAGCCTTAAGTGGGATGCCGGGCTAACTCCGAGCGCTACTGAGGATATTGATGAGGATGGTGTGGTGGGTGTATTTTGTGGCCGTCGGTATGTCGGTGAGCGGAGGGTCTTAGCTGATGAGGGAGTGCTTGTATTCTTTTGGGAAGAACTTTCAGCTTTTCCCAACACTTTGCCATGAACTCTCGTTAAATGGCGTAACATAGACGAGGTTCCAAGATGGTTAAGGTCCCTCCCTCGACTGACTGTGGCTTCACATACACTACAAATGGCTATACAATTGTTGTCTGGATTTGGGTAGAAATAATTCCACACATAAGAAGTGGATTTTTTTGTTTTATGCCCAGGCATGACAATGGCCTTTTTCTTGTCACGTGCCAGAACTGCTGCCACTGGTGCAGGACTTACACAAACAACCTCATCCTCATCAACATCCTCATTAGCGCCCTCGTCGCCTACACAAATCTCCCCCTCATCCTCTTCTAATTCCAAAGTGGCATCCTCAATTTGGGTATCACCGGCTACACTCGGGCTATTAAGGCACACATCAGCAGAATGCTCACGATTAGACATCCCACTGTTGGATGGACTCTCCACAGGGATTGTTGTCATTTGTGAATCAGAGCAAATATTCTCCTGTAATGCCTCACTGGTATCTTGCAGCTCAGCTTTGACGCGTAACAGTAGTTGTGCACCAATTGTAGGCTGGGTAACTTTTTGGGATCTGCCACTAATAGCCAAAGGTGAAGGCCTCATTCTCTCTTTGCCACTGCGTGTGTAGAATGGCATGCTTGCAATTTTTTTTTTATCGTCACTTAACTTTTGCTCAGTTACACTTCGTTTTCGCTTCAATACAGTAAATTTTTTTTTGGTTTTTGTTTTTTGCACTAATTTGAAAACACTCTGTTGTTTGACATCGCCTTGGCCAGATGACGTACTGGGAACACTAACATCAGGACTGGTGACAGAACCTGGTTGCTCATTTAGATCATATGTGGACTGCTTTGAATCCATTGCGTAGATACTGCTGACAGATATGACTTTTGACAGCCAGAAATATTAATGCACAATTAGGGAGGACACCCCAAAAACACTGAGGAGTGCTAACATTTATTGAGTAGATACTGCTGACAGATATGACTTTTGACAGCCAGAAATATTAATGCACAATTAGAGAGGACACCCCAAAAACACTGAGGAGTGCTAACATTTATTGAGTAGATACTGCTGACAGATATGACTTTTGACAGCCAGAAATATTAATGCACAATTAGAGAGGACACCCCAAAAACACTGAGGAGTGCTAACATTTATTGAGTAGATACTGCTGACAGATATGACTTTTGACAGCCAGAAATATTAATGCACAATTAGAGAGGACACCCCAAAAACACTGAGGAGTGCTAACATTTATTGAGTAGATACTGCTGACAGATATGACTTTTGACAGCCAGAAATATTAATGCACAATTAGGGAGGACACCCCAAAAACACAGAGGAGTGCTAAAATTTATTGAGTAGATACTGCTGACAGATATGACTTTTGACAGCCAGAAATATTAATGCACAATTAGAGAGGACACCCCAAAAACACTGAGGAGTGCTTAAAATTATTGAGTAGATACTGCTGACAGATATGACTTTTGACAGCCAGAAATATTAATGCACAATTAGAGAGGACACCCCAAAAACACTGAGGAGTGCTAACATTTATTGAGTAGATACTGCTGACAGATATGACTTTTGACAGCCAGAAATATTAATGCACAATTAGAGAGGACACCCCAAAAACACTGAGGAGTGCTAACATTTATTGAGTAGATACTGCTGACAGATATGACTTTTGACAGCCAGAAATATTAATGCACAATTAGAGAGGACACCCCAAAAACACTGAGGAGTGCTAACATTTATTGAGTAGATACTGCTGACAGATATGACTTTTGACAGCCAGAAATATTAATGCACAATTAGGGAGGACACCCCAAAAACACAGAGGAGTGCTAAAATTTATTGAGTAGATACTGCTGACAGATATGACTTTTGACAGCCAGAAATATTAATGCACAATTAGAGAGGACACCCCAAAAACACTGAGGAGTGCTTAAAATTATTGAGTAGATACTGCTGACAGATATGACTTTTGACAGCCAGAAATATTAATGCACAATTAGAGAGGACACCCCAAAAACACTGAGGAGTGCTTAAAATTATTGAGTAGATACTGCTGACAGATATGACTTTTGACAGCCAGAAATATTAATGCACAATTAGAGAGGACACCCCAAAAACACTGAGGAGTGCTAACATTTATTGAGTAGATACTGCTGACAGATATGACTTTTGACAGCCAGAAATATTAATGCACAATTATGGGGGACAACCCAAAAGCGCTGGGGAGTGCCAAATATGAAGAAAAAATAATAAACCTCTATCCTCCTCTCTGCACTAGCGATTTTGGTTAGAGCAATTGCAAGAACAATATTGTATTCTTTCTCTGTCCCTGCTCTAATTAGCCTATGACTACACCCTGCTCTCTCCCTCTGTCAAATGGCGATGGATTGCTGTGGAGGCGTGTATTTATAAAGTTGAAGTATCGCGAGAACCGAGTCCCGAGATCCGACGACGTCACAATGACGTTCGGCCTCGATTTGGATTCGGAATTGGCGGGAGAGTACCGAGCTGCTCAGCTCGGTACTCGGATACCCAAAGTTCGGGTGGGTTCGGTTCTCGGAGAACCGGACCCGCCCATCTCTAGTTATTACCTATGCCAGTTCTGAGCTAGTAATTATTAGCAGCCTCCTGAGGCTGATTGTCAGCCCTGTCCACCTCTGTCCTGATTGGCTCTTAGTACTATTTAAGGCAGTGAGGTCTGAGCCTTACTGCCGGTTATAGTGTTCTGTTCCAGTATTGCTGTCTGCTCCTGTCCTGTGTTGGTGTTTAAAACCTCAGATTGTTCTCTCGTGTATGACCTCTGCCTGTCCCTGGATTGTGAATATTTGCCTGTGACCCTTATCTTCTGTCAGTACACGGATTCTGAATATTTACTTGTGTTCCCAATCTTCCACCTGAACCCGGAATCTGAAGATTTGCCTGTGCCCTGATCCTCTGCCTGTACCCGGATTCTGAATATTTGCCAGTGGTCCTTATCCAGCTAGCACCTGTCATCTCCACCTGTGCTCGGCCACTCCGCAGATCTCCGGCCGGTCCCTACTCTGTGTATTACCTCCCGTTCCTGTGCGCCACCGTGTGGACATAAACTTGTACTACACTGAGTGTAAGTCCTGGGGGCATACGAGTACCTGTGAGCATAACCAGTCTCTACGGGAAAGGCGGCTGCTATAGGTGAAGACCTCTTCCGCTAGTTCTACAAGCTTATGACGCACTGGTGGCCATAACAATCTCAAGGCTACAAATCAATCTCCAGAGACCCTGATATTCCCGTTTCCACCATAAGTAATGTTATTAGGAAGTTTAAAGCTAGTGGCATTGTAGCCAACTACCCTGAGATAAAAGAAAACCTGATCGAAGATTGCAGTACAGTACAGAGAGAGACATAAGAAAGCCTAACTGGAGTTTACCAAAACATACCTGAACAAGCCAACTTTCTACTGGGAGCGCACATCACCCTTATAATTACAGAGAGCAAAATAAAAAGAACACCCTCCTTACAGTCGGACATGGAGGAGGTTCCGTGATGTTTTGGGTTTATGTGCTGTATCTGGTATTTGATGTCTTGAACCTGTGCATGACATCATGGAATCTGGAGATTACCAGGACATTTTGGAGCACAATGTGGAGCCCAGTGTCAGAAATCTGTTATATGTATAAAGAGAAACAATGGACAACAGTGCTTTTTAACCACAAATGTGTATGACAATCTAGACGTCAGGACATATTTCTTTCAAGTTACATTATTAATTTTAAAATCAATACTTTACATATAATAAATACATAAATAAAGTCAGTCTGGGTCTTGGTCTTGTTCGTGGGTCAACAGGATAATGATCCCATCGCACTTGAAAATGCACCCAGGAATTATTAAAGACAGTACGCTGGACTGTTCTGAAGTGGCCTTCAGTTCATGAAGACCCCATAGAGCACCCGAGGGGACATCTGAAATCAGTGGTTGGTAGAACAGTCATATCTGGGAGAACTGAAGCAGTTTACACAAGAAGAATGGACCCAACTGCCAGTAGAGAGGGGCAGTAAGCTCATCCAAAGGCTGATTTGAGATGTATGAAGACGTGATGTTGTTGAGGACTTTGTAGGTAAGGGTGAGTAGTTTCAATTGGATTCTGTATGACATAGGGAGCCAGTGTAGGGATTTGCAAAGTGCTGCTGCAGTTGTGGAGCCGTAAGAAAGGAAGATCAGTCCTGCAGCAGCATTTAAGATGGATTGAAGGGGGATAGCTGGGTAAGAGGAATGCCATATAGCTGGAGGTTGCAATAGTCAAGGTGGGAGAAGATGAGCGAATGGATAAAAGTGTTGGTAGCATTTTGGGTAAGAAAAGAGCATATATTGGTAATATTTCTAAGGTGGAGACGACAGGACTGGACGAGAGACTGGATGTGAGGAGTAAAGCAGAGGGTGGAGACCAAACTCTATTGTTAATTTCACCTTGGGTTTATAGGAAATTGTAAGTTATTTAAAAACATTACAAGGATGCAAATATTTGTGGCCACAACTGTAAAGGATATATAAGCATACTTCACGTATAACATACTTGTTATTTGTGTCTTACAGAAAGCCCTAGGTGAAGCCTCTTTAAATGTCAGACTCTACATTTAAAAAAAAAAATTGACCATCTGCACAGTTGCACTTTTCTGGTTAGTACTTAGTATGTCATCTTCTGACTGCAAAGCTCAGTGTCTGTTCTAGATCTGTTTTCTCCAATGTTTCAAACATACCATTATATATAGTACACGTTCAATTGGTTTAAAGAGCCAGAGACATAGAAAGATGAAATGTAATACTGATAAAAAAATCTTTTAATGGTTTCTGTTGCTTACTACCAGTGCCATAAATATCAGAGCATGTGTGTGTATGACAGTATTGATGAGCAGGAGAAGACTGAAGTGATTCAACATTAACAAGATAATGAAAAGTTCTTACTGAAGCGCACACTTTTTGGCAGGTTCTTCTCCTTCTAAGGTATGGAGAAAGTAACAATTCCAATTTCTGTTATAACACTGAAAAACTCCCAACCACCTACCGCCTATGTTGTAAAAATGACTCTATCTTGTAGAAACTGGCACAGAGATGGCAGAATGTTGTAACTTCTTAGGTAAACTGTAAATCATGATTCTCAGTGGCTTAAGATGGATTGTAAAGAATGTATCTCTATGTGTACAGCCCTGTTTGCTGGTAACTGTATCTTCTGTGGCCTGACTCACTTTGTCATGCCCTTGTTGTTTGACATGTGAAGGGTTAAACAGACTGTGTTTTGTAGTGTTCATTGTGCCCACACTTCCAGCTCTGTGTTCCTTGTAGTACTAGAACTCAGCCAGCTTTGCAGATAAATGGGATCTTTATCTGGGGAAAACAAACACACATTAACCCTCTGCCCCCTGGGAGCAGTGCCTGGGAGGAATTTCACGCTTGCTTCATGGAGGCTGAAAAGTTCACAGTTTCTTATAATCCTGTAACTGAACCAACTGGACGGGGCTGCTTTTAACCCATGGACAGACAGATTGGCAGTCACATACAATGTGACACTGACAAAATATCTGTATCTGATTTATCTTCACATGTGGATGACCAAATTGTACAGTTTCTGCTGTAACAGCAGCGCTATTAAGTGGTGTGGTGGAGTAAATGTACTAGTGATTCATCATCATCAGCTATTTATATAGCGCCACTAATTCCGCAGTGCTGTACAGAGAGCTCACTCACATCAGTCCCAGGGACGCACGCAGGGGGGGTTTCTGGTTCTCTAAACAGTGCCCCAACATAGCGTCACTGTACTATACAGCAGCCGCGACGCTGTCCAACAAGCGTCCGCGGTGGTGCTGTATTGTAGTACAATACAGTGCCGCCGAAATGGAGCTGCTGCGCGTGCGCGGCCGCAAATGCGCGGCTCTCTCTCTATTTTTTTTTTCGGGGGAGAACCCCCCCTTAAAAATCCTGCGTGCGCCCCTGAGTCCCTGCCCCATTGGAGCTTAGGCTAAATTCCCTAACACACACACAAATTTAATTACAGCCAATTAATCTACCACTATGTTTTTGGAGTGTGGGGGGAAACCCACGCAAACATGGGGAGAACATACAATCTCCACACAGATAAGGCCCTGGCTGAGAATTGAACTCATGACCCCCACTAAGCCACCGTGCTTTAAACTGAAAAAACAAAACATTAAAACCGCCTCAAATAAAAACATATATTAAAACTGATTTTTGTCAGTTTTGGACTGGGTCTTGGACAAATCGTTAGGTTGACAGTTTAAGTTTAGGGAAAGTTTAACATTTAGTATTTGGGCTATATAAGATTTAGGCTTAAGACTCTTAAGTTAAAGTCAGGTCTGAATTTGTGGATAGATCTCATATGTAATATAGGGGCAGGTCTCTGTTTATTTTGTACATGATTTTGTGTAATAATAATTAATCATATACATGTAATATACAAGTGATGCTAATATCATCATCACCTATTTATATAGCGCCACTAATTCCGCAGCGCTGTACAGAGAACTCACTCACATCAGTCCCTGCCTCATTAGAGCTTACAATCTAAATCCCCTAACATAACACACACAGACTGAGAGAGACTAAGGGCAATTTAATAGCAGCTAGTTAACCTACCAGTATGTTTTTGGAGTGTGGAGGAAACCCACGCAAACATGGGAAGAACATACAAACTCCACACAGACAAGGCCATGGTCGGAAATCAAACTAATGACCCCAGTGCTGAGAGGCAGGAGTGCTAACCACTAAGCCACTGTGATGCCCACAAACTCTTATATATTATGATCATTTAAACATGGGCTAATACAGAGTTTAATAAATTCAGTACATTTATTTTATACTGATAGAATACAGTGGATGTTGGGATTATGGAAAACTATGACACAAGGCATGGGGGGGTTATGGGACAACTCAGAAAATGGCCTGCAAAAAGTAAATCTGGGCATGGATAAAGGATTTTGACCTTCCCTTGCTACCATTCACACCTTGACATCATCTTCCTGACGATTATGTAGTATATCTAATCACTTACTGTTATTTTCTGTTGAATTCATGTATGACAATGTAAATATTTTATGTAACCTTGTAATGTAATCTAAACATGTTCTTTGCTAAATGACATGAGTCTGAAACCTATGCAAGTGTCAATATCTGTTGAAATTAGCCAGACCAAGGATAGATAAGGATCTTGGAGGAGTTTGAAGCCCAAAGTTGTAAACCATGTAGCAAAGCAGAAGGAGCAGAGGTGAGAACTCAAGGCCCTGTAAACATTCCGATGTCAGCACATCCCTAGCTCACCTCGAAAGCCCTGTGACATTTGGGAGATCAATCTGTCTTTATTAACAGATAAACTCCAAAGGTGGCGGGTGAGGGCTATGTGGATAAAGGGTTTAAAATCTTCTGCTTTAGACATCAGATTGTGCATTTTCATGAGGGAGTCTATCAAGACTGAAATGTCTCATATTGCTCAATTGTGTTGCCTCACACAAGAGGTCTTATCTTGTAAGTAGTAACTCTGATTTTGTTTCCTATTTTGTCTTCTGAAACTCATTTGTGTAACATATTGTACGTCTTTTATTAATTTTTGTAAATAAGCCTTGGAAACATTTTTCAGATTAAATAAATTTAATCTAGTGTATTCTCTGTGATTCTTTGTGAATTTACGAAGCCCAGGGAGGCTCATGCTACATGTGTATGCGATTTAAGTGTGAAACATTAATAAGTGGTTCTGGTGAACCTAAGGACACCATAATAAATCCTTTGTGGCACCAGTCATGGCCAGCTCTTCAGATTGCTCTATCTGGGACAGGGTGGGCATTCATGACACCTTGCTACCATTCACACCTTGCCATCGTCTTCCTTCCTCCTTCCAAAAGACCACCTGCTGTCATGTGCACCATTAGTCTTAAAAACACTGTTCAACCAGAAGGGAGGGATAACACTTTGTCATTTCCTCTTTCAAACAAAGGTCTCTTTTTTTCCTACCGCAGTAGTGGATTATAATAATAGCAGTGTGCAGAGTAGCCTAGTCCCAGAGTTGTAGAAGGGGGTAGAGTGCTGGCATCAAAACAATTGTGATAATTATACTATACACTAGCAGGCCGCAGTATAAGCCAGGATTGATCCAGCTGCCCAGCCTGAGCGCTGAGTGACCAGGTCTTATCCAAATATTTCACCCACTCATGTAGCTAAATTGAACAGTGATACTGTCACTTGTCGCTTGCCTCGGTTCAGCTTTACGGCAACTCCTTCTAGATGGGCTCTTGATGTTCTATTGTCCTAAAGATAAAGCAACTCATGTTCTTATTTTCGCTAATTTAATGAGCCCCAGAGGTACATTCCAATGGCTTCCCAGCGCTAGACCACTGAAACTTGTATCCTGCAGATTTGTGCAGTGGGCAGAGTCCGTCTCCTGTGATATCATCGATTTGACGAGTGAAATAACATTTTGGATGTTGTAGTCGTGAAAAAAGTTCTTCTATAGTTCTACAGGCTCTTGTCATACCAAGGTAAAATCCTCACTATTCTGCTATATAGGAAAAGAGGGGAGAGTGAAGAATGGTAGGTCCCACATAATTTCTTATTTTTCACAAAGTGAATTTAAAAAAGAAAGATCTATAAGAACTAATAAACCTGAACTTCCACTATAGAAGTTCTATATAATTGATTTACTTATTACATATATATTATAGTACAAATGTGAAAATTAGTCATAGATACATGTTTTTCTACTTTCAGATTTCTTAATTATGTTGCTTTTAAACAAATATATAATGTTTCATCCGATTGTCATATGTATAATACCCATTGAATCAGTGTATATGATGCCCTGTGGGGAAATTCATTCAGCCATGCATGGTGTTTAAATGACTCCGATTATCTCATAAGATGTGTTGTCTTCTCCTGACGGCAGCTCAGTTACCTTCAATACAAAACAAATAAAGGATTTGGTGATTGACAATTTCCCTGTAGACATATATTTTACAAACAGACTTAGTATAAACATAAAACATTCATAAATGCTACAAAATCATCCAGTTTCCTTAGAAACATACATATTATTATTATATGTACCGGGTATTTAGAATAATTGTTAGTATTGTTTTCCATGTCATGAAGAGTTGGCTCAGTTATTGTGAGCACTGGCTTTTAATTAAACTAAATACTTAATAAAGCTCTTGGTCCAAAGTCAAGTGCCATCTCCTTGTGGCAATTCACTTGGTCTGTGTTCCAGACACCAAACATATTAAGCAAAGTTGGGCAGGAAAATTATACCGGAAAATTGTTATGTACATTTCTGTGTAAAGTTTAAATGATCTTTGTCTTATACTGGAATATTTATTAATGCATGGCGATAGGGCTGGTATGATCGCTCATCCACACTTGCCAACTTTATAGAGTTGGCCTCTGGGAGATCCCGGGGGAGGTGGACTGTGGGGGCGGGGCTCAGTAAATTGTGTCATTTTGTCCCCGCCCTCGCGACGTAATGAAGCAAACACGTAATTTTACCGCGGGGAGAAGTGGGCAGATGTGGGAGAATGCCCTACTCTCCTGGGAGTCCAGGAGACCTACAGCAGAAGGGCAAAAGCTCGCTTGATCTTGATTTTCAGTATGAATACAGACCGTAAAAGCGGGGCCTCACGATCCTTCTGACTTTTTGGGTTTTAAGCAGGAGGTGTCAGAACGGGGGTCTCCTGGACATTCCAGGAGAATTGGCAAGTATGGGATTATCGCAGCAATAGAATACCACCTATCACTATGATTCATCATTAAAATCTTTCAGAAGCAGCTGAGCGATACTCCGACATACTGGCCAGCAGCGGTAGGGCTTTACTTACCACCTCACTGGGCTAGTCACGGTGGATATAAATAAATGATGATGATGACAATATGCCCATGCACAAGCTGTCTTGGTCTTTCAGCTCCACTACGTGAAAACAAATAAAATGTTTAAAAATATTTGTTTTTTAAATTAATATTTAAAAAGTATTGTCAAATGTGCCAATTCTTTATTCAATAGAAAATAATTTTTTATTATTATTATTATTATTTATTATTATGCCTGAGATGGCGATAACAGAAGAAGATTTGCGACAGTACTTGAACCACCACTTTCCTTGTTATATAGGCTTCCACGTGCTGTGTATGGCGCAGCTATCGCTGGTGAGACCCGGTGAATTTTATCACCGTGTCTGGGGATTACCTTCAGAAGTGTTCCCCGCGAGTGGTGACTCCTTGGTAGATTG
Organism: Mixophyes fleayi; assembly: GCF_038048845.1. Taxonomy (NCBI): domain Eukaryota; kingdom Metazoa; phylum Chordata; class Amphibia; order Anura; family Limnodynastidae; genus Mixophyes; species Mixophyes fleayi. The sequence goes on from NC_134407.1 coordinate 37,631,974, forward strand.
GGAGAAGCTCTCTCCTTATTTTCGACCCAAGATATCAGGGCCATCTTAACAACATTATGGGCCACCGGGCAAAGCAGTGCACCGGGGCCCCTAGATATAGATATAGATATATAGATATATACAGATACAGATATACGGTAGATATAGATATATAGAGATAGAGATAGATAGATGTACTTGCTCAGTGACCCTTGAAGGTTTTTTTTTGCAGGTTTTTTTCTTTTGCAGGATTATCTATTCTCATTAAGAGCCGTGCCTATGGGGCCCCCTTGCCCGTGGGGCCCCCGGGCAGCTGCCCATCGTGCCCAATGGAAAAGATGGCCCTGCAAGATATTGCTGTCCTCCAGCTTCAACTTATGTGAGTTGCATGTTGGGATGTTTTTAAGGTTCATGTGGCTGATTTTGTAGAAAGAATTTTAAAATAAACTTAGCGAACACAAAAAAAACCACACAAAACAACTGTATTGTGCGTTACTGGCTAGCGAATCAATCTTAATACACAAAATGCCAAAAACCTGCTAGAAAAATGTCACTCTCTAGCTCACACTATAGGAGGCAGAAAGTTTTAAACAATAAGTTCCTGTGAAATTTTAATTACAAGTTGCAGAGGCTGTATTATATAGCATATATCATACTTGCCAACTTTCTAATGCTCCAATCGAGGGTTGAGGCTAAAATGATCGTGGCATATTACGCCCATTGAGGTGGGCAGGAGAGTGGGCAATTATGGCATGTAGTAGGCACATACTACAGCATTCTTCCTTGTGAAAAGCCTGGAAGAGAGGGTTATGATAAAAAAAAGGATAGAGGGGAGTGTGGATTGCATAATTAGTAATTTAGGGCATAGTCACTAACGCTAGAGCCTTCTCTAAATACAGACCTCCACAGTTCCATTGTAACTCAAACCCTATTGTGACCAACATTGACTCTTTCTTTAAGTAGATCTAATTTTACCCACATAGTCAATTATTGTATTATATTAATATCATCATCTTCTCGCTCCCCTCACTACCAGGAATTCCATGCTTGATGAACCTTGGAAGGGTTAAGTTTCACTTTAAAGTTATATTGCCAATTTTCCAATCCTTTAACACAGCAAAGTAATCTGATCTAAGACAAGGAGCAATAAACAGTTTCCTGGGTACCCTATACAATTATAACAGATTATTAAACCAGGCCAGTGCTAAACAAAGGTCTATATGTGCTATCCTACGCTCTTTACAGTAGTGACACAAAATAATCTGATGAGCTGATTAATGAGCTGGGTGGGAGAAAGTTTGGTTACGGATTCGCTGTCTGCTATTGCATTAAATCATGTCTTGCAAGATAAATATAGTTAGTGACTGAATGTTTTGCAGCTCAGCAGGTAAGGGCAAGTTTAAGATTTGTTGACTGACAAAATTAATCTCAATTTCAAAACCCTTTAAATCCTCTCTGTAAGCTTGATGTTTATTAACCTGTTCATAGCCAGATAAATATACGATATTGGCGTCTTTAAAAAATGACACCCCATGACAATATTTAGTATTAGGGTCCATTACTACCCACATTAATGGGAAGATCACAGAAACTCCCAACCATAAAGGATAAGATTGTGGAATGGTTGCGGTGATGGCCATACATACATACATCGGCATTGCGAGGCATGACGAATCATGTCATTTTGATCTACCCGGAATTTGGGAGTCTCCCGGACATTCCAGGAGAGTGGGCAAGTATGCCATAGAGTTCTATGGGGACTGCGATAACCAACGTAAAGTAGGTTAATGTAGGAGAAATCTCTGATTTCTTCTGCGCTAACCCCTTGATAAATTGTGCAGATTGATGTGATACCATTCTCCAGAGAAAACAGCTGTTTTCTCTAGTTTTGTGACTGATCACACTGTTGTAAATAGAACTATTAGGAGTATATTAACTAAAATGAGGGTTCGAAAAAGTGGAGATGTTGCCTGTATCAACCAATCAGATTCTAGCTGTTATTTTGTGGAATGTGCTAAATAAATGATAACTAGAATCTGATTGGTTGCTATAGGCAACATCTCCACTTTTTCAAACGTGTGTGTGTGTTTTGGCTCTGTACATGTCCAGAAAGTTGGGGCACACATTACTTTTCAGTCTTGCGCTCACCTGCCACTTACGCCCGTCTGCACCTATAAAAGTGGGGCAGGGGGCGAGGAGCATTCTAATGTTGACCCAAGTACACTAAAAGTGTGGTTACGCAAATGCAGACCTTCTGAAACACGTATATGAGCATGTTGGGAGGAGTGTCTCTTGCACCTGCTATAGGTGATAGAGATGGCTTATCGTAAACCAAGTGCATAGGCTGCTGATTCTGACACATCCTGAGATGCCCACAGCTCTACACATGGGGGCAATGTACTTGTTTCCCCTGCTCTTTGTTTGTGAGTGAAATACTAAAAGTAAGCATAAGGTGGATTAATGGCCAAATTTCAGGTCACATATGTGTCTTGGCTTTTTGTTGTAAAACAATGGGAGCCCTAGTATTTTGGAGTCTAGTCACATATCCCAAAACAGTACAGCACAATCGCGCTTTACCATATTCTAAACTTTTCTTTGACTAGAAAATAATGTTTCTTATACAAGTTCCCAGCAGCTGCTGCTACACAAGTCAGCAATGTGCGTGATTATTACACTGCTGCCTTGTTGTATAATGTATATCCCCTCTCATTAGGGGGACTGTTAGGTGGAACTTGTAGAAAAAGAAAAAAAAAAAGTGATTTTCTGGTGAAAGAAAAGACTCTATGAAAAATTAACACTACAATGTATAGGGGTATATTTAAGAAATAACGGTAGTGCACTATCGTGCACTTACCGTGTAAATTAGTCCACGATGTCTCCTACTCAAATTTATTAAAGGTGCATCGCAGCAGATATCGTGGATATCTGCTGCTTTGCACTCCTTATCGTTTTTGCGAGCAGTCACCATACAACAGTATGGTGACTGCTCTGGCCGCAATCTAACAAGTCCCGAAAAAAAAAGCTTTTTTTCGGGAACTTGTTGTGTTGAAGCTGGCGTACATTATCAGAATTGAAGAAATCTAATGCTTTCAGCTCTGCTCCGAAGAGCAGAGCTGGACAGCGCATGTGTGGAGGGATCACATGATCCCTCCCTGTTACTCAGCGCTCTCTCTCTGCAACGATAGTTGCAGAGACAGAGAGGGGATCTTTGTGCGCATGTGCAGTTCTTGGAACCGGACATGCGCAATTGAAGAATGAAAAGAAGGAGGAGAAGACCCGGAGACAGCGCTTCCGAAGAGGGGGGTAAGTATGATTTTTTACATCACAGAAACAGCAGTTTTTCGGAACTGCTGTTTTTGTGCAGGGTTGTACATAAATGTGAGAAACAGTTCAATCCTTATCATTGCAATAAGGATTGAAAACTACTTTTCACTTTATGTGAATATTGATAAATGTGCCCCATAGTATATTATATACAGTTACTTCATATGTAACGGACGCGCTTTAAACCTAGTGAAGGACACTGCAGGCCGATTCTAAGCACTTAATATTGTTGATAACAGAAAGCAATAACTGCTGTATTAAATTGCCATGATATGGGAGTGTGTATTTAGACGTTAAATGTACATAGTATTAAACTTGTTTGTGAGTAGACGGACTTATGCATCCTGCATTGCCTTGAATGCCCCCCTTGTTTTGCATTATGCTGGCACCGGACACCCAGGATATAGGCTGCTGGAGATAAGCCCAGGACAGCAAACACTTTGCAGTGACAAAGTTGCATTCACCCTTGTCAAGCTTTCCAATCCTGTAGGGCTCTTGAAATCCTCTGAGCCTGGACCTTGGCCGCTGTGTATATCTCATTCCATTGTAGTTTACAATGGAGCTGTGTGCTCTGCAGACAGCCATATCTAAGTATAACTTCACCCCTCTTCTGATATACAAGTGAATAACCTCTCCAGCTCTCAAGGGCCCTGTGAGGCGCCTGAATTCCTGCCCTCTGCTTCAGCAGAGAGTTGCTCTATTAACTCCTTCCCCGCTGCAGAGTGGTACTGCATCTCTTGTCCTACTTGGCACAACGTTGACATCAAAACTAGACTTAAAAATACTTTAAAAACCAAGAAAGCGCGCTGGCGTCTAGCGATAATGACATGACTTCATCATGTACAGTTGTCAGATGGGGAGGCCAGAGAGGGTTTTGGAGTTAAAAGCTGACTCTCTCAAAGCGCAAGATAACGAAATCCAAAGAAAATACCAAGTAAGCAGCTTTCGTTACCGGGCCGGGAAACGAGATCCTGTTATTACTTACACATTCAACAGCACATAATGTGTTGAGGTCACACAATAAAGAATGAAGGATCATTTTGAAAATTTTTAACCAAAATGCCGTAGTCTCGAGCCAGTGCGGATGATTAAAGGTTTTATTCTGGGTAAGTCTGCCATCGAGAACTGGATGACTGTTTAATGTTTTGCAGAGATGAAACTAGCTAGCGTGGGGTGGGGGGACATGAAGATTTAGGTCCATAATTTATAAATTATCAGCCTGTTACTGACTGGAAAACACATCGCAAGCAAAGTTGTTACCAAAAAGTATAAAGCTCTGTAACTTTATTGCTTGGCTTTAAGATATACTTCCGCGCTCTTCCGGAATGTCCAAGAGAATCCAGAATTTCGGGATGTCCTGGCAGAGAAGGTCACGCACCCGGATCCCGCTTCACTTTCTTCTGAAGTGGTTGGGGCCTTGATGACAATTCAATTCAAATTGTATCACCATATCCCTGCCCCACAGCACAATGATATGAACTGTATTGCTGTGCGGCAGGGGGGTTGCTGCAATGACACGTCGTCACCCCCCCCCCCCCCCCACACTTGTCCCTTCATCTAAAAAGTAGGCAAGTATGGCCTACGCACAGTGGAGGCAGCCATTTTGTGGAATATTTTGTGGAATTAGTTGAATGCAACCTTCCAATGAATAAGGAAGAATCACATCGTGAGTCACTCAGGTTTAGTGCCTCTGTGCTGTGACTAGTTCCCGTGCAACTCATAGGCTGCACCGTCATGAATATTGTCTTGGCTCACAAAATGGCTGCCGACATGTTGTGTGGGTAACTGGTGCGCTGTAAATAAAGCTCATGAGCTCATATCTCGGTTGAACAAGGCATATAAAAATGGCTGTTCCTTGAAGATAAATGTCAACAACCAACAGTAACAAAGCAGCTGTACGCTTTAAAAATCTATATTAGTATCTCTGTGGTTGCTTGAAACGACTATTACACTGGTACTTTTTTCCCCAACAGCTCTATCAAAAACCCCAAACAATGGATACAGTATGAAACTAACTATAATACACACTAACATAACAAAAATAAGTTTTCAAAAAGACGGATTACTATTGAATTCAACTCTTGTTAAACTTAAACTAACTTTTATATTTATATCCATTTTGATCCAGATGAAGGCAATAAAAATCCCAGTCTAGCATTTGCCAGATATGTTTCAGATGCTTCAGTTTGTCTTGTTTAACTAAGACAATCTCTGCTTCCCTAGAACCGGCGCTCCTCTACATGGCACGTAGCAGTAAAAGACATGACATACCCTTGTCTATGTATAGACTATGCAGACATTATCCTGGTTATATGTTACTCTGGTCAGCTTGGGAAAACTGGACCTGATTTAAATGATTAATTAAGCATAATAATCTCATGTTTGCACTATGACATTCATCTTATCAATTACGTCATTTCTCTTATTCCTGGCTTTAGGCATTTTGTCTCCCCCCCCCCCCTACTATGTTCCACTATGTCCCCCCTGCCAGTGGGCAGTACCTCCTCCTGAAGCAGGGCAGCTCTTAGCAGCATAATCAATTGTAATTGCTGGACTATTGGAGGCATCCGAAGACCATCAGATAGGAGGAACGATGTTTGTCCGAGAAGCAAATCTCTCTATTGTAGACTAACATAGTTAACCCCTACCCGCGACTAAATTATTAGTGCATCAACACAGCCTTTGGTATACGGATATGTATTATTGTGGTTTGACTTGCTCATTAAATATTGTGATTAGCTCTCCAAGCTTTCATAAGTAGATTAAAGCCTTCTGATTATATGCTATGTTGCTTTATATAACTTGTGCGTATGAGGCAATCCCCCCTTTCTAGCTGTGTTTTGTCTTCAATTACTTATACGCTTTACACTATGAAATACTTTAAAAATGTATGAAGTCCTGTGGGCAGAGTTTTTGTTATATGCGGTAGATAAACTGAGAGTGTCTGTCTGCAAACACCATTGCAGTGTGATTAATATAACCCTTGCTTAAAAGTGTTATAGCTCTGTGCATGTATTTTTACAAAAAAAAAATTAAATTCAATTATTTATATGGATATTTGTCTGGTTGTGAACATATGTTCCCACATCCACAGTATGGTGGTAAGTATAGGCTGAAGGTAGCCAAATAAGTGCTGATGTCCAGCTAACACTGGGTACACTTTCCACCAGTTGGACAAGGTTAATAACCTGTGGGTGCCATGATATCGTGACAATAGCTGCAAAACATTAAATAAAATGCTGTATGTAGAGGTCCTCTGGATAGCACAGGGGCACAAAAGTTAGTTGGAGGCCTGCAGTCAGGCATTTTTTGTCTTTTTAAAATTAAAATTAAATAAACGTATAAGCTCTTGGTCACTAAATTTTGAAAATGTATTTTCATACGGAGGAAACACCTTGTGTGCTCATCCAATGCACTTATCAATACTTTATACCCCAGAAACAGACATCATCAACTAATGTCCCATGACCTGGAATGTATAAGGCAAAGCAGACCTGGATATGAGAATCACTACATACAAAAAACTTGTTTAGACATCTTCTTATAACACGTTATCTTTTCCATGGGGTGAGGGGTTAACTACTGTATAAAATGTTATCCTCTAAAAGAGGACGGGGTTTGGTGCATCCTTGGTTCCAACTTTTAATTTGAATATACATGAATTGTTTTTATTTTACTTTCATGTAACATTTGAAATGTTTGTGGTTTTCTTTTCTAGTAGAATAGATTGTAAAACCATCAGAAATAATTTAGTGTTGTCATGTGGACCTCCTAAATGTGTGCGGTTCACATGAATTTCATCCTTCAACCACAGTCGTCTCCTGCCTGGCACAATATGAATTGCCTTCTGTATTTTTCCAATGTATTCATTATATATATATCTGTTCCAGCTGTGGCATATAAGGCCTCCAACCCACCAGCATTAAAATACATGCATTTACCAACGGTTTAACTGTAGTACAACTCATGTATATGGGTCAGACAATGAAACGTCTGTACACCCAATCACAGTTTAACTTGCATTCAGGTGTGTTCTGGTGGAGTCACTGGAAGTCATCAGGGTCGTATTCACCGTAGAGGCAAACAAGGCCAAGTCCCTACTTCTATGCTCAATACTCAGCACTGGGACATTTCAAATTACACTTTGGTTACATCCTCCTTTAATAAAGCTACTGGACATTTTAATTGCTTTTATGAATTAATTAATTTGTGTTTTTTAAAAAAAAAAAAAAATTGAGTTTTTTTCCAAGAAAATATACGGGGTGGGGAGCAGGGGGTACGAAAAGAAAGAGGGTGATGAGGTACGGATGCATTACATCCACCTGTATGTGTGGCCTTATCTGTGTGGAGTTTGTATGTTCTCCCTGTGTTTGCGTGGGTTTCCTCCAAGTGCTCCGGTTTCCTCCCATACTCTAAAAGCATACTAGTAGATTAATTGGCTGCTATCAAAATTGACCCTGGTCTCTCTCTCTGTCTGTGTGTGTATGTTAGGGAATTTAGTCTGTAAGCTCCAATGGGGCAGGGACTGATGTGAGTGAGTTCTCATTACAGCGCTGCGGAATTAGTGGCGCTATATAAATAGCTGATGATGATGATGATGATCTGTGTCCACAGATAAACATTTATGGCATAGCAATAAGAGATACAAACAATACAGTAGATAATAATACATTATAATGACACATAAGTCAACAATTTGAGTGTGGACTTGGGGAGAACAATGGAGAAGATCCAGATTTAGGGTGGGGAGGGGCAGGAGAATGTTAGTGAAGGGTAACAGGGAAAGTTATTTGCATATTAAGAGCATTTATTGAGTACAAGAAAAGGTGAGTTACCGGGCGATCGGTGGGGGGTTGTCAGCGCGGCAAGATTTCCATGCGCTGCAGGTGCTGGAGAACTGAAGGGGACGGTCATTTATAATAGAGGTGACGTGCTCCTTTTCGTGCATTTGCCATACTTTAAGGATAAGTCCATGAGTAGTAGGGAGGTCTATTTTTTTTTCCAGTTAAGAGCGATGAGACATCTTGTTGCTCGGAGAATGTGACCAAATAAATTTTGTGTGTGTATCCGGATATTGGGGGTGGAAGGAGAGGGAAAGAAACGTTATGTGGAAGGCGTACGTGTGTGATAAGTGCGATTAAGTGGTGGGGCTCTCTCCAGAAGTGTACAATTTTGGGACAGTTCCACCATATATGGGACAGAGTGAATTCTGCTCCACAGCCGGGACAACCGGAATTTGAGGCATTGGAGTAAATGGCAGCATGGTGGCTCAGTGGTTAGCACTTCTGCCTTACAGCTCTGGGGTCATGAGTTCAATTCCCGACCATGGCCTTATCTGTGAGGAGTTTGTATGTTCTCCCTGTGTTTGCGTGGGTTTCCTCCAGGTGCTCCGGTTTCCTCCCACATTCCAAAAACATACTGGTAGGTTAATTGGCTGCTAATAAATTGACCCTTGTCTGTGTGTGTGTTAAGGAATTTAGACTGTAAGCCCCAATGGGGCAGGGACTAATGTGAGGGAGTTCTCTGTACAGCGCTGCGGAATTAGTGGCGCTATATAAATAAATGGTGATGATGATGATGGCACCAAGCATGGACCATGGCACCATCGGAAATTACGCTTTTATGAATTCTGGTTTAATTGTGTAGAAATGGCGCTTTTAGCCACTCCGTGTATTAGGGACCAGTCTTCAGGGCTGAGAGAGTCACTCATGTCTTCCTCCCATCTTGTGCAGTTCCCTGGTTAGTTGGTCATGTTTAATGAAAAGAGAGTGAAAGGTTGAGATCAGGCAACGGGAGGAGGATAAGTTCTAGGGCCTGATTCATTAAGGATCTTAAATAAAGAGGTATCTTATTTCAGTTTCCTGGACAAAACCATGTTACAATGCAAGGGGTGCAAATTAGTTTTCTGTTTTGCACATAAGTTAAATACTGACTGTTTTTTCATGTAGCACACAAATATCAATTTCAGTGTACAAATAAGCTATCAAGTATTTGTGTGCTACATGAAAAAACAGTCAGTATTTAACTTATGTGCAAAACAGAATACTAATTTGCACCCCTTGCATTGTAACATGGTTTTGTCCAGGAGACTGAAATAAGATACCTCTTCATTTAAGATCCTTAATGAATCAGGCCCCTAGTTCTTATTATCAAATGAGCTTTAAATTTTGTGTTCTCACTGTAAAATAACTGTAGTAAAAATCCTATTAAGAGTGAGGTAAACAGTGTCTGCAGGGATTAGAGTGTATCAGTTTTCTCAGGAGCCGAGGGTGTAAAGCCCTTGTTTTGCTTGCCTGTTGCAACAAGTCTGTCTAGCAGTATCTCATCGCTCTATAGATGATCTGCTGGCGATGTTGATGTGCTGAGTTGTCCTGCCACCTAGTGTCTGAGGAATGAACTGCGTGATTGGCCTGTATGTTATGTGATTAATAATTTCTATAAACTGCCAACATATTTTGCAGAAATGTACAGGTCAGGCAGAGGTGACTGAATACGCAGAAAATGGAAACATACTGCAACAGCAGAGGAGGAATTGAAAGCTTAGCTTGCCATGTTTTAAACGTAAAAAAAAAACAAGACGCCTTACGTAAAACAGCAGCCGTAATAACGTTCACACACATTTATCGTTGTCTGTTACCATTACAGCCTGAGGAGTTGACTGCAATGTCCATCAATGGGATTATTGGCAGGAAGTGTGCTGTGCGTAGGGAAATATTTCCCTTCATAGTCAGAACTTTATCTCAAATATCTTCAGCTTAATTTAATTCTGGTAATTTATATATATATATATATATATATATATATATATATGTGTATGAATGTTCTTAGTACATCTTTCTAAAATTACAAAAAAATGTAGGGCACATTTTGTAATAAAGTAATATTAATTAAACTTTGCAATTAACTAACAGTGTGTACTCACAGAGCTCAGCTCCTCTGTGTTGGCTACAAGTGTGCTGACAATATGTAATGTAATTGTGCACTTACCATGAAATTCAGGTCCCTCTTGTGTCCCGCATATTTAAGAAGGGTGCATCGCAGCAGATATCGTGGATATCTGCTGCTTTGCATTCCTTTTCATTTTTGGGAGCAGTCACCATTCTACAGTATGGTGACTGCTCCCATCCGCAATCTAACAAGTTCCAGAAAAAAGTTTTTTTCGTTAACTTGTCTTGATAGCTGGCGTACATTATCATAAATTAAAAATTTCAGTGCTGTCAGCTCTGCTCCGAAGAGCAGAGCTGGACAGCGCATGTGTGGAGGGATCACATGATCCCTCCCTGTCACTCACCGCTCTCAGCAACTATTTGCAGAGACAGAGCGGGGGTGTCTGTGCGCATGTGCAATTCTTCGAACTGCACATGCGCAATTGCTGTAAGAAGACAAGTGAAGAGGACCATGAAGAGATCCGTGGACATTGCGTTCCGAAGAGGGGGGTAAGTATGATTTTTTTTTATCACAGAAACAGCAGTTCATCGGAACTGCTGTTTCTGTGCTGGGTTGTACATAAATTTGAGAAATAGTTCAATCCTTATCATTGCGATAAGAATTGAAAACTATTTTTCACTTTATGTGAATATTGATAAATGTGCCCCTTAGTAGTGTTTCTGTTTATCAGGGGAAAGTAAGAATATACTTTAGTTCTTTCTGACCTGTTGACTGTAATGCAGTAGACTTTAGCTGACATGTATCAAAGTATTTTTGAAGCTGTGCTTTTATATCCCTGCCCTTTTCTATTCATCAGTATCATTGGTTACTTTGCTGTAATGTACTTGTTACTTTGCTGTAACTATGTTGTTACACTCTGTGTGCTTTTGGGTGCTGATGAAATATATTTCCAGCTATAGCACGGTTTAATTGCAATGTTTGCAAATCATCTCATTGGCAGATAGATAGTAAAGACTATCTCTAGGGTAAGTTTCCTGTATTAGGTGGAATTAGATCACTTGACATAAGTTACAAAGTTTTACTTTAGGCTAACTGGAAATTGGAGGTGCCCTAAAGCATCTAACAAACCAAGCAGGAGATGAACTGCATATGGGTTCATGGTCAATAACAACAGTTTCGCAACCCCAAAGACTGTATTCCGGAACCCTCTAAATCACTGTATTCACGGTGTATCGTTGAGTAAAACATTAAGCTTTATTTTAGGTCACCTAACTCCACCCAAAACTACATACTTATATTAGGTGCTTGTCAGTGTAACTGGTACAGAATTCTATGCCTTTTTTAAAGATTTGAGACTACATTGTAAAGGTCCCTCGTTAAGTGTCACCAGGGCCTGATCAACCACTAGGCTGACCAGGCTGCAGCCTGGGGCGCTGGGTCCCGGGGGGCGCGGCGCTGCGGGTATTTTTTTTTTTTTCAAATTTTTTTTTTTTCAATTTTTTTTTTTTTTTACATTTTTTTTTCTTTCTTCATTTTCTGCCCTGCATGTCTATAGGGAGGGGGAACTGCCCTGCATATCTATAGGAAGGGGGAGGGGGAACTACCCTGCATATCTATAGGGAGGGGGGAACTACCCTGCATATCTATAGGGAGGGGGGGGACTACCCTGCATATCTAAAGGGAGGGAGAGGGGGGACTGTCATGCATATGTATAGGGAGGGAGAGAGGGACTGTCATACAAATCTATAGGGTGGGAGGGGGGGCTGCCATGAAAATCTATAGGGAGGGAGAGAGGTTGATATGTATGAAGGAGGGCAGAGGAGGGGGGCTGATATATGTGACTGGGGGAGTTTTGATGTGACGGGGGGGGATAGCTACAGAGTGGAGGTAAGGAAAATAGCTGCAAGGGGGGTGGATGCAGGGTGGGAGGTAAAGAAAATGGCTGCAGCAGGGGTTAAGGAAAATGGCTGTGGGGGGGGGGGGTTGTGGTTAGGGAAAATGGCTGCAGGGGGTATTTAAAAAATAGAGCAGCTTTGGGGGGCAGAATCTCATGATTGTGTGGTGGTCACATGGGTGGTCTCAGCAATTACTTGAATACTAAATATTAGTGAGATGGGGCTGGTAGAGGTTTGTATTTGATTGACAACAAATATTCAGATATTGCTTATATATGCCTGTCCAATGGGGTACTTTTAGCTGGCCATAATGGAGTGTTTTGTTTAAACTAAAGGGCCTAATCATTCAGGGTTTGCATTATAATACATTTTTGCATTTTCAAAACAGGACGCCAACTTTCCAGAAGCCAACGAGAGGATAACAAAGTTGCAAGAGAGAAGAGCAAGGACAGGTAAGAGACAATGGCACAATCTGTCTAAATTTGAATGCTGGAGAATACACCTGAACATTCATATTCAGGAGTGTTCCTATACACCTATATATTCGGAGGAAGGGGGGGGGGGGCGCTGCGGCCGTATTAGCCTAGGGCGGCCAGAACCCTTAATCAGGCCCTGAGTGTCACTTCTTTTAAACAACAAAATCTTGGGAGGGGGGGGGGGGGGAGTTGGGAGTGTGTGTGTGTGTGTGTGTGTCGGGGGGGGTGGGGTTGGTGTCATGACACAGGACCAGGTTTACAAACCCACGTCCATTCACACACCAGCCATATTGCATCCAAGTAGCACCCAATTCCACAAACGTGCCAAATTTTTGAAATAATTTGAGGATTCTTTTTTAGCATTGGCCTATATGTCGATAATGATTTGACAAATGTAACATCTAAACAAAATACACTTAAATGACTCATGCTAAAATTAAAACTATCATTACACTAAAGGTGGTAAAAATAAACATACATATTTGCGTCTGTCTTCTCGTCTTGGAATGACATACCAGGCCTGGGAATCTGAAACATATGGGTTCATGTTCGTAGGTGGTGTACGTAAGAGAGATTATGGTATAAACATGCTGGGCCTCCACTCAGTGCTGTGACGTGGACAGCAGTACGCTGATTGCACTGCAGAAGGGCATGTGTTTAGCCCTTACAGGCAATATCACATCTGCCAGATGTTCAGGCAGTCATGACAAGGAAATGCAAAGTTCATTCACTACCGCTGTTTATATACTGGCTATATACACTGATTCGTGCAGGGGGTTCTCCCTGAAGGAAACCTCCTCATACTTAGTAAGCATTCAATTTTCCTGGAGAAACTGGATAGTGTCCAGGTTGTGCTGCATTTATGGGGTGAACATAAACAAAAGCTTCTTGCACGTGAACTCTGGGAGTTGCTCGTGTACAAACCAAGGCTGGATTAGTAACAAAGGGACTGACGTCTTGGTTTTGTGGCTGTATGGAGTTCACACAAGAGATTCAGCCTGACCCTTCAGGTTTATGTTCTAGAACCCAGTAAAAGTCTGGTCAGGTTAAAGGTCACGTCTGAGATCTGAAACATAACATCTGCTGTGTTGGTGTTATGTTAATTGGGCCCATCTGATTCTGTTTCTGAAGGCCGATCTTAGTAGGGCAAAATGTTTCACTCAGCATGCCAAATATTACTGTTTAATTATTTTTACTTTGACAGGTTTTGTTGGCCTGTCTTGATGGTTAGAGGGGCTCCCTCGTGTACCGGTTTTCACAGAATGTTTCCCGTGTTGGCACCAAAAAATGTATAACGCGCCATGCTTATTTTACCATAATTCAGTTACCTGGTGCACTCAAATTACCAAGATAAGTGAGAGTGTTTTAAATGTTTTAGTTAAAGGAGATGATTTTATGACAGCACATCTCCCATCATTTTAATAAGGAAAATTGGGACACAGATAAGCCCCTCCCACCATTTGACTAAACCACGTACACATCAGCCTCAAATCATGCCAAAATCTGTTCACACACACATTCAGGGTTCACCAAAATAGGGACTGTTGAGAGGTATGTCACACCAGATTGGGGAATGTTTGTAGGCGTCTGAGCAGATCAGATCTGGATTGGTCACATTGGAAATTCTACTTTATTAGTAACAATGTTATGTGACAGGGCCTCCAGATAATTACATGAGGTGATAATTAGATGAGGTGAGGTCCTGCCAATGACCTATTAAACGCTACACTCTACCAGCCACACTCTACCTAGATGTCCTTTCTTGGGCAAAAAACATCTAGATTTCACCAGTACTCAGGTAAGCAGCTAAAACTGGTGGAAATGTAAAGATAGCAGTTTAGATCCTATGGCAGGCGCTCCAACCCAAGTACTACCTGATGGCTTGAGAGCTGGACCCTGGCTAAGGAGGGAAGCACACAATGACAAAACTAAGGTCCCTCTGGTGGCCACGGCTAGCTGGTGGGTACGGCAGTCACACACTAGAGCCCCCCTCCCCCCGCCCCGAATACTCTAAGAGTTTTCTAAGAGTTGGACACAGTTGTTATGGGTAGTGTAGTGCAAGGTCAAATAAATTGTTGGACACCAGACCATCTCATAATGGTACAAAATTTAAAACTTTATTTAAACTTCTTCTCCTCCTGCACACAAGCAGGACGGTTGCAATGATGTGTAATTGCACAAGTGCAGAACTCCTCCAGTGCAGTTCTTTAGCACGGTAATTTCAGTGTAATGTGAAGTTACATGCCAACTACTGCTCGGCTCTCCATCTTCTTTCACTGCCTTTTCCTATGGTGCCAGTTCTGTCTGCTACTGTTGTGTTACCCCTAAAGGTGAGGATCCCCTTGCTGGTCTCTCACTCTGGGGCTTTCAGCTGATGGGGCTCTCCCTTTCTGTTTCATTAAACTGGCCCTCATGGCAGCCGCCACACACCGAATCACAACATATTGGGAACACCCCAACCTACGGTGAACACCCATCTGGTGCCTCTTCTTATAATTAGGGTTCTTAACTATGCCCTAGTGGGGTCTTTAATATGGCCCCTGCTGCATCCGTCATGCACCCCTATTTCTTCTGCCAGTGTCCCGTGACCACCCTCCTAGCCCCTGGGTCCCAGCTTGCAAAAGGACTTCTCTCCCTAATCGTGGGGAAACCAGAGGCTTGATTGCCCCCATGTGCCCTCCCCATACCAGGCGCTGGCACTTTTGCACCACACGATTGGCCAAGCCCCCACCAATGATGCGGTCAACTGCATTATGGCATGGGGCTGCATCCCACCTTACTGGTGCCCATCTACCTCAAGCCTGTGCCCATTTTTCACCTATTGTCTCATTCTATGTTGGTTGTTCCTGTTTGTTTAAAGCCTGTTCCATTATCTCACTACAACCATCTTCCAACACTCACATATGGTTCATTGCTCAAGCTCTACGGTCGCCATAGAAATATGATTATTACAATAAACCCTAGAGAGCTTGGGTATTTCTATACTCAAGTTGCTCTCACAGTAGTTATTACCCAGAGATAGAAACATAGAAACATGAAATTTGACGCCAAATAAGAACTGCTTGGCCAATCTAGTCTGCCCATTGTTTTATTAACCTATGGTAACTTCAAACCCTATTTAATCATTTATTCTTTATAAGGATATTCTTATGTCTAAACTGCTCTACTGTATTAGTCTCTACCACCTCTAATGGGAGGCTATTCCACTTATCCACTACCCTTTATGTGAAGTAGTTTTTCCTCAAATTTCCTCTGAACCTACTTCCCTCCAGTCTCAGTGCATGTCTTCTCTTCCTTTAAAGGATGTTTTCCTCCAGTACCTTGTTCAAACCCTTGATATATTTGAAAGTTTCTATCATGTCCCCCCGTTCCCTTCTCTGCTCCAAACTACACTTATTAAGATCTTTTAGTCTTTCTGGGTAAGATTTGTGCTGTAGGCCATGCACCATTTTGGTTGCCCTTCTTTGTACAGTCTCTAATGTATTTATATCCTTCTGGCCTCCAGAATTGAACACAGTATCTAGATGAGGCCGTACCAATGACCTATACAGTGGTATTATTTCTTCTTTCTTTCTGCTACTGCTACTATTTCTTCTCCCTTTTCAACCAAGCATCTGACTTGCCTTCCTCATTGCTTTGTTACATTGCTCATCTGCCTTTAAGTCACCTGAAATAGATTCCATTTGGGCTTTCGGTTTATGAGACCCAAGTGCATGATTTGCATTTTTTGGCATTAAACTTTAGGTGCCACACTCTTGACCATTCCTCTAGTCTACCTAGATCATCATTCATTTGTTTTACCTATCCAGGTGTGTCTACCTTGTTGAATATCTTTGTGTCATCTGCAAAAAAGGCATACTTTCCCTTCAATACTATTTTCAATGTCTGCAATGAAGATATTAAAAAGCACTGGTCCAAGTACAGATCCTTAGGGTACTCCACTGGTAACCTTTCCCTCCTGTGAATGTGCTCCATTTACTATAACTCTCTGTTTTCTATCCTGCAACCAAGATCTTATCCACTCAACCATCTTTAAATCCAATCCCAAGCTTTCAAGTTTATCAAACAGTCTGCAATGTGAGACAGTGTCAAAAGCATTACTAAAATCTAAATAAGCTGCATCTATAGCCCCCCACCCCCCCTGGATCTATTACTTTAGTTACCCAGTCAAAAAAGTCGATAAGATTTGTTTGACATTATCTCCCCCCAGTAGACCCATGCTGTTTTGGGATCCTGTAAATTACTGGATTTGAGATATTCTACAACTCTTTCTTTTAAGAGTGAATCCATCAATTTCCCTACTACTGATGTAAGGCTCACTGGTCTGTAGTTGCCTCTTCTTGCTCCCACTTTTGTGCAGTGGGACTACATTTGCTTTTTTCCATTCCTCTGGAATTACTCCTGTAGCGAGTGACTGGTTGAATAATTCTGTTAATAGTGTTGCCAGCACCCCTTTAAGCTCTTCTAGTATCCTTGGATGTATCCCATCTGGCTGCATTGATTTATCCAATTTCAGTTTTTAGAGTTCTGTTAGGATCTTCTGCTCTGTAAATGTACTTGTATCTACCTCCTTTATATGAATATACTTGAAACTAAACTGTGGCCCCTTCCCCGCTCTTTCTGTAGTTAACACTGAGCAAAAATAATTATTAAGATGATCTGCTATTACCATGTCTCCCTCAAAAAGACTCTTACTCTCTCTTTAGTCTTATTATTCCCGGTGGTAATCGTTTTTTACGATTGCCACTATTCCGACATGGAGAAGCCCTTCAAAGAAATGATGAAAAACCAATTGGAAAATAAACAGACTTACCTTCAACCCAACGCTGGACATGTCCGATGAAAGCACCATGCTGACAGCAAGTGATTCCGATTGAACAAGTGTTCGGCACTGCAAGCTGACGTCAGCACGACGTCTGTCAATAGAAATTTAAAGTGGCAATGTGGGGGCAACATTGCCGCTTTAAATTTCTATAGACAGACGTCGCAATGACGTCAGCTTGCAGTGCCGAACACTTGTTCAATCGGAATGACTTTCAGCATGGTGCTTTCATTGGAGATGTCAAACGTCAGGTTGAAGGTAAGTCTGTTTATTTTCCAATCAGTTTTTCAGAATTTCGGATTTTCTTTGTAGGGCTTCTCCATGTTGGAATACTGGTAATAGGTAGAGCGTACCCAACCCATTATTCCTCCTTTGTTTTTCCTCTTTTATATGCCTAAAAAAGTTTTGCCCCCTTTACCTACTGCAAGGGCCATTTTCTCTTTAGATTGTGACTTTGCACATCTGATTACCTTCTTAGCCTCCTTCTGTCTAGCAAAATACACCTCTTTGTCTTCATTATTCTGAGTCTGCTTATATTTCCTACAGGCCATCTTTTTTTCTTTCACAATACTTGCTACTTCTTTTGCAAACCACACTGGCTTTCTTTTCCTTGTACTTTTCTTAACCATTTTGATACAAAGGTCTGTTGCTTTAAGTATTGCACTTTTTAATTTTTCACACCTCTCCTGCACTCCTTTCAAGCTCTCCCACTCTGCCAAAGAGTCAGATTTTCCCATCTCTACAAAGTCAGCCTTCCTAAAATCTAACACCTTTGTTTTTGTGTGGTAAGAATCGGTCTTTGTCCTTATACTAAATCATACTGCTTGATGGTCGCTGAATCCTAGGTTCTCACCCATATTTACATCAGATATTCTGTCACCATTTGTAAGAATTAAGTCTAATATTGCGTCTTTGCGAGTGGGCTCCCTCACCATTTGTTTGAGGGATGCTCCCTGCAAGGAGTCAAAATGTCCCTATTTCTAGTCAAGTTGCAAAAAACCCTCCCAGTTCACATCAGGTAGATTAAAGTCTCCGATGAGTATTACCTTTCCTTTCAATGCCATTTTATTGATGTTCTGTAATAAGTGCCTGTCCAGTTATTCTTCCTGCCCTGGTGGTCTAAAGATCACCCCAGTATGAAGTATAGCCTTGTCCGCCCATATCTATGGTCACCCAAAGAGCCTTAGTTTTTTCTTCAATACTTTGTATTAAAGTAGTATTTATGCTTTTTTTCCCACATACATTGCTACCCCTCCTCCGATTCTTCCCACTCTGTCCTTCCTAAATAAAGTATATCCCAGTATAACTATGTCCCAGTTGAGGGTGGCGTGGCCACGCGGGGTGCGCCGTTAGGTTCCACCCCTATCGATCTTAGGAAGTTTTAGCCAATCGCAGCAGGGGGCGGGGTCACGATGGCGCGTTTAGCCCCGCCACCACCATCTTCAACAACTCGGGAGACCGGGAGAACTCCCAAAAATTCGGGAGTCTCCCGGACATTCCGGGAGAGTAGGCAACTATGTTGTGATTTCAGTGAAGGTACTTATTGTAAAATATATAATTAGGATTTTCTTAAAACCGGAGGTGGGGTGTTTCTTGTTTTTACCCACTACCCTTCTGTACAGAAGCTGAAGACTGTTGCAGTGGAAACCCCCATCCTCTTTCCCTGTTACATACATACTGTAGGGCCATACAGAGTGGGACGTCCACCACTTTGGGTAGTGTGTCTTGCGCGTGAAATTGCTCTGCACATGTCCATGCAGACTTGCGCCCCTGGCCCTTAAATCCACCTGCGTCTGGAGAGGTGGGACAGGGCAGGGAAGGGGTGTTCTAACGTTGGCTGAGTACAATCAGGGAGTGTTCTTGCAAATGACGGTCATGCAAACCCGTAGAAACACGCATATAAGCCTGCTAAGAGAAAGATCTTTTACACCTGCTATATGGCAGGGGCAAATACTCTCTGATATGATGACTTGTTGTAAACCAGGTGAAACGCTGCAGCTGCAGAGATGGACTCCTCTTGAGATGTGCACGACCCTGCATATTGGTGGAGATATATTATTTTTCATTGCCCTATTTTTTTAATTTTTTCAATTTGTAAAATTGCTGCCATGGCTCTAGTGTCAGCCTGGGGCTCCTCCCACTTCTGCCCCCCCCCCCCCTAGTTACACCTCTGAAACACATTTGTAAACATGTGAAGGCAGCAATCATGTACATGTGCGTGTATTTATAAGCTAAAATGGGGCATTAAGGTATAGATTCATGATTGATATGACAAGTTTGTGTGAATCCCTCAGCTATAAATAATCTATATAAATGTCTGGAAAATGTCTGAAAACCACAACTTTCAACACAATTGCATCTGGAAAAATCAACAGCAAGACATGTTGGTCAGTTGTGAATTCCTCCGGGTGTCTCCTTTCAGGACTTGTATATATCTATTACATCTGAGTGCTGTTATAAGGTGGTTTTCTGTTATAAACAATGGGATGTATAGTTGGCTCTTAGCAAGCTGTTAATAGTTGTGTGTTCTGTGGATGTTAATGTACATGTTAAACTAGGCTACACCAGTGTAACAACAGAATACCCAGAGGATGCAGGACTCTGGTGAGGACAGCGTTACTACCTGCAGCTGATAAACGGTGTGATCTAGGGCAAGTCGCGCAGCACCATGCTCCCGCTGTATCCAGTTGTGCCACACTACCGTTAAAGCACAGAATTACTGACGCACGGCCCGGTAACGCCTCCTTGCTTCGGGATTTGCCAGATCGTTCCCTTTAACTAAAAGAAATGCGCTCCATCTCTACCTCCTCTTTTTATTACCTTTAAAACGAAGATGATTAATGTTGACACCATTAACCATAAATCATGACATTTACAGTAATTGTGTGACTTTAGATGCAGAGCACTATATACACTTAATGCACTAGTGATTGTAAATGAATAGACCCTGGATACCTCTCCTTGCACATAGGTGGCAACTGGAAAACAAAGTTTTCTTAACGCAGTCTTGTTAGTTTGGGAAGCAAGGTAACAAAAGGGTTGAGGCAGGCTTAACATATGGTTTTGGCACAATAGTATATAGATGTACATACTTTTCTTTTTTGATAGCCTGGGATCGGTGCTCTAGTTGCCCAAGTGCAACAAAAAAGAAAATCAAAAAAAGTGCCAAAGGGTGCAACAAACTTGAGGAAGAGAGGCAAGGGTGGGGGGTGGGGTGTCCCTTTACCGTGGGATCCACTGAAGCCTCACCAAGGGACCAGAAACTTGCCCCTCCTGAAAGGGGGACCTCAAAGGTTCAGAGGAGTGAAAGCCTAACACCCAACCCCCCATCATTGGGGGTATGCAATGTCCATCAGGACCTACCCCATCTCTTTGATCTATGAAAAATAAAAATAAAGTGAAAATGACAAAGCATGAAATAAATAAATAGAGCTATACGGGGACCGCCCCAGCCTAAAGGCCATACCAATATAAAAATTCTCCTGCCCAGGAAGTATTGCAGCAAAAAGAAAGTGAGAAACTGTGCTCAGTGCCATAAAAATCACATCAGGTGCTCCAGAAACCTTGAGTGATTTTCAGGCACCACAGACACGATCCCGGGGTCTCTCCGCTGAGTCCGGTCCGGTGAGTATAGTTTTTTGTTTTCCATACTTCTGATTGGCCCCTCACCTATTGGTGAGCAAAGTACTTGGATGGGACCGTTCCCAGTCCAGAGTACTCGTAGTTCCGCGTCTAGGCCTAGAGTAAAACAAGGTGTTGGCAGGTGGGGTAGGGTGGGTGTCTCTGCCCCTGGTCGTAGCCTCGGACATTCCTCCCTAGGTGTCAGGGAAGGCGGACGTACTGGAGGAAGAGGACATTAAGTTTGGCCTTCGGTTTGCTCGGTCATAAAAAGAGCGGTGTGGTCCATAGGGTTCCCTCAGGATCGGATGAGCAACTGGGGTGGAGGGAATGAGATTGTAGTCTGTGTGGCTTGCCTCCCTTAACTCCTCTCACAGGGATGTAACGCCCCCTGCGGGGAAAGACAGGGACAGACGCAACACAAAAGAACTTACCTTGTAAACGATGGTCACCTCCAGTCCGCTTCCAATTTCCCAGCTGCGATCCAATCCCAGCAGATCCGCAGCCGCAGTCACCTCCAATCACGTCCCTCTGAGATAGAGACAGAGATTACGGCCGTGCCTACCAGGTAAGGGCTGTCCGAGACTACGGCAAAGAACAAGGACACGGTCAGTCCAAGCTCCTTGCCGTCTCCTCACTTTGTTCTTGCCAAGACGCGGGGGACTACAGGCACTGAAGGCCAAGACTAGTCCGAGGACTAATCCCGCCTCAAGTACCTCACACACCTGCCGGTGAGGGCCTAACCGAAAGGGGGAATCGAGCGTGATACTCACCGGGACACTCCCACTTCCGATCCAGTTCTCCTGCACCTTCCCGACTCCTGCGGATGACAAGAACACACAGCCTCCCTCTACGCTCTCCGTGAGACTAAGATGGCACCCACAAAACTGGACTGACTACAACAGCGACCCGACCCTAACAACGTTCTAATGGTCGGCAACGCAACTAAGTCAAAACACTAGGACTAACTAGGTGTGGTGCACTAACAGAACTGCTCACTTACACGCTACGGGGAACACCATCCGGTGTTCACAGCCTAAACCGGAGGGCGGTTCCTAACCCCCTCACCCAGGTCGTACCAAGAAGCTGCCTTCTTGCTATGGAGTCACACACAGGCCCTAAGGACGGGATCTTTAAGCCCGGCTGAGGCTCAGTAGAACAGCACACTAACCCGCGGGCCGACCGCCGCACGGAACAGCCGATCGAACTGAACCGCCCGACTGCCTGTACTCGGGTATCTCACACGTGTCCCTACGTCCGGAACCACAGGTCCACCTGCACGGAACCGGCCTTGAGGACCCTTGATCAGAACCACGGCCGCCCCTGGAACTGCCTCAAGGTGTGCTGCACTGCCACCAACTCACTCAGCCACCCCCTCTGGGTACCAGTGTGACCCCGGGGACCTAAGGGACAGGAAAACTACGTGTGTTCTCCCCTGACTATGTGTATGCTGGTAACTACACTTGTCCCCACAGCACGGGTTAGCACAGGAAAACCACAGGAACAAGAGCCTACCTTTAATGGGGGCCTGACGTCTTGCCCCTGGACACAGTTATATAGCACACCAAAATACTGTAATGTAAACTACACTCGCCACACAGACAGAATAAATACAGTATACAGTACTTTGCCCGCTACTTACCCGAACACACCGCTATTAGCCAACCAGCAGGTTGCTACAGCACCACAGGAGCCTCCGCTCTACTGTACCTCCTAACCACGTGTGCTCACCTCACACAGGACCGCGCCTACACTCACAAGGCTCTCACGCCTCTACCACACACCACCAGGGCCTTATGCCCTACACACCATGGGTCTCTGCCCAGCTACACACAGAGCCTTGTGCTCTGATTAACGGGCCTCAGCCCCCTCTCTACCTCAGGGCTCTGAGCCCACTAACTAGGGCCTTGTGCCCTACTACCTAGGGGTCCTAGCCCCTGCCTGAGGCCTGTGGCCTCCCTAACTGACTGAGGGCCTTGTGCCCTTAATAGCAGACGGGCTACCAGCCCCTAACCAGGCCCTCTGGCCTTCCTATGGCCTCTAGGCCACTACCTACCTAAGGGCCTTGTGCCCTTGTACCTGGGCTCTCACGCCCCTGTCTGACTAATAGGGGCTTGTCCCCTTTATATATATACTAATGGCCTACTGGCCCACTACTTCGTTGGGGCCTAGTGCCCAGGGCCCTGGGCCTTGTGCCCCTACTTCAGTGCCAACGGGCCTTGTGCCCGACTGTGCCCACGGGCCTAGTGCCCGAATTAACGCTGAGTATACTTACCTGCTCTGCGCAGGAGTCTCAGCTTGCCACGCCGTCTTCTTCCGCCTTCTCCGGGTCTTCCAGACCCTCCAACCGGCGGCGCCTCTTCTCCGGTTCGGCGCTGTTGAGAGCTGCTTGGCGGGGGCGCTCTCAGCCCTTACAAGGGCTCCCCGCCGACGATCTCCGCTCCGGCGGCTTGATTGAAGTCTTCTGGCGGCAGGGTAGCTCACGGCCCTTACAAGGGCCCCCTGCCGCCGCTGCTGCTGGCTCTGTTGATGGACGTCTTGAAGAGACGTCCTCTCTCTTCTCCGCCGACGGACTTCTGACAAAATGGCGCCACCCGGCGACTTATATAGTCGCCGGCGTGACGTCATCAGCCGGCGCGAGCGCTGATTGGCTCGCGTCGGCGCCAATCTTTTGAATGGCCGGGCGCGAGCCGCGATTGGCTCGCGCACCCGGCCGCTGATTGGCCAGCGGGGAAAGATGAGCCCTGATTGGCTCATCCTTCCTCCGCGGACGGGACCTGCAGAAAGAAAGTTATACTCACCGCCGCTGGATCGATGGACGGGTAAGTTCTTCTCCTCTTCTTTCTTCACCCACTTGCAGGGCTCAGCTATGTGAGGATTCTTCAGCCCCTCCAGGGGCGCAGCACAGCCTGACATCTTCGCCCTCTTCACGGGCACCAGGCACATCTTCTGTCCCTCCACAGGGACATTAAATCAGTAGGTTTTTTTTGGAATGGGGGGGGGGGGTTTATTAATAAAGAGGCCTCTTTCCACCCATTCAGACCCAGAATTCAATTAATAGTATTCACATTTAATAAATATGCCTGTTTCCCCCATAGTGCCCAGACATTAAATTAATAGCATTCCCATTTATTACGTAGATCTATTCCCCTTCACCCTTGACATTTAATTATTAGTTTTTCCTATTTAATAAAACAGACATATCCTCTCCACCAGTCCCAAAATCAAAATAACAGCCTACAAATTTCCTCCACATTTACGTGAAACTATAATTGTTAATAAAGACATCACTTTTGAATGCGGTTTGATTTTTTAATAATATATTTAATTAGTTATTATGTTTTATAGTATTTATGTACCACAAAGAACCCCCCTTTTCTCCAGCCACCTGCTTGCTCTCTTTACCACCCTTGCCACCTTTCTCTCCAGCCCCCTCCCCCCTACCATTCTCTCTAACCAGATCTCCCCCGTTTACTCCACACTACCCCCCCCCCCCCTCCCTGTTCTCTGCAGGCATTTCACTCGCCGCACATGCCTGCAGCTTCTTCTCCCCCCATTTTCTGTACATCACTCTCCCCCCAATTTTTAACAAGTAATCTAATTACCTTTTCTTCTTCTTGTCTGCATCTCTGCATCTGCTTTCATCTTCCTTGCTTTGCCCAGCTCCTCTGCACTGCCAGTGTCATGATGCTGCAAGGAGCCGAGCATATGCTGAAATGCGGTGCTTGCAAAGCTTTGCCAGCACTGCATTTATGGGCAGCATGGTGGCTTAGTGGTTAGCACTTCTGCCTCACAGCACTGGCGTCATGAGTTCAATTCCTGACCATGGCCTTATCTGTGTGGAGTTTGTATGTTCTCCCCGTGTTCGCGTGGGTTTTCTCCAGGTGCTTCAGTTTTCTCCCACACTCCAAAGACATACTGGTAGGTTAATTGGCTGCTACCAAATTGACCCTAGTCTGTGTGTGTGTGTGTGAGCTCCAATGGGGCATGTGAGTGAGTTCTCTGCACAGCGCTGCGGAATTAGTGGCGCTATATAAATAGCTGATGATGATGATTTATGTACATTTGGGGCAAATAGTGGGCGTGCATTGTGCCCCCTCGGGCTTGTCTTCTGGGCGATGGCTCTGTCCGCACTACCCTGGTAGTAGCTAGGATATCTAACCAATGGTTTAAACGAGGTAGGGAGTTTTATTACCAAAATAGACCCTACCTTTCATGCAGAAGAAAGAAAAATCTACAAATGTGCGCTCTATGTACTGCCAGATTTTATGGTGCCAACAAAGTGTAAGTTT
This sequence comes from Mixophyes fleayi, assembly GCF_038048845.1. Lineage (NCBI taxonomy): Eukaryota > Metazoa > Chordata > Amphibia > Anura > Limnodynastidae > Mixophyes > Mixophyes fleayi. The sequence continues at coordinate 37,657,268 of NC_134407.1, forward strand.
TAATATAATCTTATAATAATAATATTAAAATAAAAGCAAGAAAAAAATAAATCTTAAAATAGTAAGATAGACGCCAACAATTAATCCTTATCTTAGGTCTTCACTAAAAAAATACAGTCAAGTAAATTCATGTTTGTTGATTTAGTTCTATCATCATCATGGATAACAAGACAAAGACTGTGGATCTTTAAGATTATATTCTAAGACTGCAGCTTATAAAAGGGTACATGAGGATATTTATTGCTATTGCATTTAGGTTCATATTTGCACTAAATCGTCATCAGATTAGCTGTATCTGTCTAGAGCCAGTTTTATAATGACAGCAAACGTCTGATTTAGGTGCAATTTGCAACTAAATTAAAGTTACCAGATTCTGAAAAATAAATCTAGGAGTGAGCACTGCTTACCTTCTGGTTCACTCCTCTAGACAGATATCCCAGACTGTAATGTACAGCGCAGATCTTTCTACACTGAGACCACTGCAGCTTATGGGGACATACAGCACCAGTATCGGTCATATTTGCCGTTCCATCACAATTGTATGTGTGAACTTAGCACCCAGGATGTTATAGCTAAACTAAGAACCTGTTTCTCCACAGCTTCAACTTCAGGAGACTAATAATGTAATCTGGCTTTTGTTATGTTGTTCAATGTGCTTTGTTGAGGGTTATCGGTGTTATGTAGAATGCTTATTGGGGGCACTTTATGCCAGGACACACTAGGCTGGCAGCATTTCTCAGTGGTGGTTACACGGAAGTCACATGTTAAATGTAGATCTGCTTCAGCCCAGGCGGCTAATTGGATAACTTATTTGTGGAACATAAGTATCCTAAAAGCCTGGTCTTTGTGCAGCCACTGAGCATAGCTGCTCAAACTGTTTTCAAGAATGGTTCTTGAACTAGTTTATTGAATCTATGCAACAGTAAAGAACAGTAAAGAAATTTTCGCTTTTGCAAGTTTGAAAGATCTGACCATGTTCAAGCCTGACTAAAAGGAACAGACAGGATGACCAATCACATCCTTTCCTATTACAGACATCCTCTAAGGGGCTCTTTGATGTTGTGCCAAGGACAGCATATACAGGGGGATGGGTATCAATGTCATCTAGGTAGCAAATTTAAATGGACATTTAGATGGAAACTATGCCTTTTAAAATATGATTTGGCTAACTGAACAATATGCTTCTTAGTTTTGATAGATTAAATATGATCATTTTAAAAACCTTGTAAATATAATTAAAAGGGGGGTGGGGAGCACATTCTATTTATGGGGAATAATGTGATAGCAGGAAACACAGCAGAACAAATTACTACTGTAAAACCCAATACACGCTCAGAAGTGGTTAAGGAACAGGATATGGCAATCCCAACATTGTCACCATGAATTTTAAGGGTCCTGGATCAACATAAGAAAAAATAAATAAATCTATATAGAGGAGTGTACTAAATCTGCAAGAGTGATCAAGCTTCCCGAGACCATCTATGGTGGTTTTGTGTCTATAACCGTGGCCCGGAGTTGGTCACTGTGACCTATTGTGGATCAGGGACCATCAGATACGTAGTTGTTTAATTTGTAAAGCCAAAGTCATTCCTCTTCAGTTCAACTTTTTTATGTCAACAGTTAGATATCAACACTATATCGTTAAAGACACAGTAATGCACCTTTCTTTATGGGGTAGTCCTTGTATATATTATACAATAACGATGGAACTGATATTAATCAACATGGCATAACCAAGGGATGAATATTATTATCCTTTATTTATAGGGCACCACAGGATTTCTGCAGTAAAGGAACTTCTTACCTTTCACCAAACATTTCTAACAAAACAAACTGTACTTGTACTGATCTTTGGGATGTAATAACTTTCTTGCTCAACACTACTTTAAGTAGCCGATTAAGTAGCTGATCAACCAGACGTGGTCCGTACGTCACACATAATTTTATTTATGACAGTGCAAGAGAGAGAATGCTGAACTGTACTCTGGATTTGTGGAATTTCAACCAATGCAGTTAGATCTTATATAAATAATGTGTAAACTTTATGAATTAACTGTTGACCAACGTACAATAAGTAGTAAGTGTATTTTCTCTCTCTCTGAATTAACTGTTGACCCTTATTAAACAGCAACTTTTTTAAGTTACGGAAGTGTTGTGGCTTAACATCCACATTAACACTGCTGAACACCTTTATCAACATCAAAAGGTATAACCAACATCTTTGTCTTCAGCCTTTACCGTGGGATAACGTTAAGTTTAAACATCACTACATTTTTCTGCCGTTTTCTTTTTTTATTAAAGTAATTTCATCGTTTTCCATTAATCATTGTCTATGCGATTTGTGTGGTTCCAAAGCACAAGCAATTTATTTAGCAAAAGCAAAAGTATAACAGTTCAATAAATAAGTACAGCCGATACATAAGCTGCGCGGTGCTGCGCTCTGGTGGATCCAGCTAGACAGTCCTTCAGTCCTGAAGACTGTGGTCAGAGTGACTGACTAGCTGATTCCAGGGAGCAATATATATACATTTGGTGTTACAGTAAATACAATACAGATGACTTGGCAAGTTTCCATAGGTTCAGGCTTCAGGAAGGTCCAGTGTAATGCAGTCCATAGGTCAGTTCAAACTCCACCCTCCAAGGGTGGGGGTTATCTTTCCAAGGGTGGGGGTCAGCTCTCCAGAAGATGAATACTAATGTTCCTGCCAACAACTAGTTTAAACTGGTCTATTAGCATCACACAGACAATATCATTCTAATCATTTATTCCCTATCATCCATAACTAGCATACACAAGAAGCGATCCTTTCGGCGAATGAACCGGACGTCTGCGGATAAATAGGGGATTAGAATTATACCAGACATGATATATTTCCTGTGACCTGAACCTTAGATCTGACTAATGTGTACATATAACCTTATAATACTAAACTATAAACCAAACATCTGCTCATAAACAACTGTGAATTGGAACCAATATAAATATGAACTATATACAAGTGAATGTGTAAGTGCGAGTGTATGCGTGCGTTATTTATCATGCGATTGCGCCATAACACGTGGCGTACTGATCGCAATCACACAGTAAAACACTATCAATCAATATACTTTCTTTCATCCAATTATTCGACTTGCGTACTAGACTGCAGTCTATTGGATAATCAGGCCTTGCCTAAATGAAACACAAAGCCTTGTGCATCTGTCACTGCGGCAGTGAGCAGGACATACCCCCATAACAGTCCTTCCCCTAATGTTACAATTTTGTATAGTCTTCCTTTCTTACCAGACATTTTGAGAATATCCATAATATAAGCCAACTTCACTATAACAAAGTACTTTCTTTATGGCAAATGGAATTTCCTTTATTATTTATTGGCTGACTGATAGGAATGCACTAGACTGAGAACCTCAGCCTAAATAAGGACACCCCTGAATAGATATTTATACATTATTTTAAAAAGTTACAGTAGGAAGCTGCTCTGTTAACATGATAAAACCTCAGGTGAAGTTAAATCAGAGCTTTTTTAATTTCCAAACATTGGAAAGAAAGAAAAAAAAGAAACTCAAAGCACTTTAGCATTTGTTTTTAGAACAATTTTTATTTCAGTGTAAAAGTGGGTGGCTCTGTTTGCTTACAATAATGAGTAGGAGACAGACTTCCTATGGTAAATAAGCTTCATTGTATGGTTTAGATTTAGATTCCCTGCTCTATACATTGCAACTCTTAAACTTCAACAGTGCTTTACAGAAAGAACACATTAGAGACGTTTTAGCTTGTTAGAATTTGATACTTTATTTACACATGTCCCAGTTCTTGGACTGATTTCATCTAGCAGACAAAACACACAGGCAATGTACAAATGCTGTTCATTAACCCGTCCATAAATCACGGCTCTATAGTGGTTTACTGGCTCCACTGGAAATGTAATTTAGCAAATTTACAAGTGGTTTGCAAAATGTTGTAAGGGTAAATATACAGTAAAGTATGAAAGAGCTTGCTGTCCAATTGGTGTATCAACAAGGGTCCCAGCCGTTTGCTCAGATGAACTGGGCAAACAAAATATGTATTTAATATATTGTTCCCACCCACCTTTCATAGCCCCTGCTGCTAACATTACCAGAACCCATGCGCACTTGTAATAACACCCAGCTTGCCCTGTCATTGGTCATAATGCTGCAGTGGGTGGTTTTAGAGCAGTCACACTCCAGAAAGGTAATGGATGTTGACTTCCCCTCTAACGGTAAATACAGAGCTGTGTGCAGCTGCGCGCAGGGCTGACTTCACAAAGTGCGGGGCTCAGAAAAAATTAAATATGTTTATGTTCCCAGCTAGGGAAGCGGTTAGTAAAATGTATTGTATGGGTGTAATGTGCAGCTTTAATTCAACTTAATTACCCCCTTAACTGGGTTGGATGGGCCTGGGCTGTTGTTAATGTTGTTGAAATATTCACATCACCTTTCCTCGTGCTGTGCTTCTGAGATCCAAGAGGGGTTCTCAGTACAAGACTGGCATGGTGGGCAACATGTATTAAGCTGGGGCGATCATTGCAGATTGGTGCTTGGACACTTCCACCCATATCATACCTTCTCAATCCTTTTCATTTTACTTCCATGACCCCGCTTAATCCTCTTTATCTCACTGTTCCTTTACCACTCAATCTCCTTCTCCAGCATTTCTCATGATCTCACTCCCCCCCCCCATCCCTATTGCCTATTCCCATAATTTATTAATAAATAATCACAGTGGCAGCCAGTCAGGAGCCAGATGCAGTAAGACTCAACCTACCACTTTACTAGGCCCGTCTCCAGGAATATACGCATGCATGACTCAGTATGTTTTCATTCATTATCTCTAGATCAGGATATTCAGAAGGAGGAGTACAGCTCCTGATGAAGGGAAACTATACTAATGGATGAACCGGAAAAATTCTGAATACAAAAAGTGCGCTAACTTTTATCATAGACACATTAGTTTTTCTGTTGTATCAGATGTAGACAGACCTTATATCACTCTTCTGTAGCAAATAAAATGAATAAAAGTCCCCATGGCATTATGCATATTGAGTGAATGCACTTGACTGTAAAGTATGGCTTTATGCCCACTGGGGGAACATTAGGTTTAGTTATAAGGCAAACTTATAGCACATAATGGTAAGCTTGCTTACCTCATCACGGTGTACCCAATTAAGCATGTGATAGTGTTAATGAGGTGTGCCTGTAATGTGTGGTATAGTAATTGGTTTATAAGATATCTTATAACCACCATATGCCAGCACAGCAGGTTTATATCTAGGCGTGCAGGCTCTGAAGTGTCCCATACCTGACATCAAGACCATCGTGTGAAACCAGATCTAGCTCCAAAACGAATGTGCAGAGTCACATATCTGTGGCAGATATACTCAGCCACTACATTCTCCATTAGAGCTGCAATTCCATCCACTGTCACCAGGACACACTTGCCCTGTTACTTGTGTGTATGTTGGAGGTGAATGGCAGAATGCCCCCCATCCTTTAAAAATAAAGCTTAAAAATTAAAATGTGCTTAGACCAGAAGGGAGGTGAACTGATGTCCTGTTGTATTTGACTTAAGGTCAAGGAACTGGCTGTGTGCTGAACAATCACACACAATCGCTTCCTATACTGAATACAAGGGGCAACTCGCGGATTTAGGCCAATTAATGTAAGGTGGGGTCCCATGGGAGAGCTTACAGCGGGGTTTACAACGTGTAAAACAGATTATTTCAACTGCTTACAAGTCTTTATGTATAGACGTGAATGGAAGAACAGCAAAGCTCCCTGTAAAATCTGCTGCACGGAAAAGGGTTAAAGCAGTGTTAGTGCAGGAAGCATAGGGGGCAGGACTAATGTTTTAGGGCCTCTTATATTAGAAAATGGATATATAAAAATAATGCAACCAGCATAAGTTGGGAATAGTGATGTCATCACATCAATAAACAGTATATATATATATATATATATATATATATATTATATATATATATATATATATATATATATATATATATATATATAGCAACCTTCTACTGTAAATGATAGAGCCGTATCTTTACATAGAGTGACTGCTGCTGCTCTCTCTAGTGATATAAGTTATGTTGTAGGGACCAGTGTTCCCTATTAGTGTAACTGTCATCATTTCACTCATCTCAAAGCGAACAGAGGCCATTGTAGTAATTCCTGTGACTTCTTCAAAACCTCTTGTGAATAAGAGTTGTTACTCTCTCTGCTCCTTGACGCTTTGCCCCATGGCAGAATGAAGATGAATAGCTCTTCGTCCATGACATACCTTTACTATTTAGCCAGCTGTTCAAGCAGAGTAGGTAAATGGGTTTTATAGCTCTGAAAACCTGCCCGGATATAAGGTGATCTGCAAGTTTGCAGCCTGGTTCCATATAGCAGTTTATTAATACGCACATTAGAGTCTAGACAGCCTCATACAATACCTTATCGTTTACAATTGTTATACTGTGATTTACTGTACAGCATCTCACAAACCGTCTAGATCTGGAGACAACTGCAAGAGCTCTGGAACAGCCTTCTACAGTTAATGGGAGAAAACATTTATATTGAGCATTGCACATATTGTTAGAGTTGTATCATGATTTTGTCCTGAAGAATTGGCCTGGAGGGAAATCTCCACGCTCATCTGCTTTCCTGTTAACAAGATCGGGAAGCGCAAGTTGCTCTCCAGCAAGTTCTCCTCCTCCTCTTAGACTTCAGGGTGTTTACCTAAACTGGTCACTTGTTCCTGAGCCTAATCCATCACACCTCTCTGCAACATCTGTGAAGTGAGGGCCAGGACACAGAAAGCACATGTGGTAAGAGCAGTAAAGTAAATATCCTAATTTATACCTGGAAACTTCCATGGCTGGAAATACAAATAATGGAAAGAGGCAGGAGGGTGTAGAGGATTCTGGGAGTTGTAGTCTGACAACAGCTAGAGGGCAGACTGAGCATAACTTCTTTAATATATTGTGTAGAGAGTTATGATCTTCTAGAGATCCCTTTTCAAAGAATGTAAGCATGAAAAAAACATTACTTTTACTTTTCTCCATTCATTTGTCTACTGCGATATTAATGTTCCAATTATAAAATTGTAGGAGCTGTTACGATATATAGAAATTAACCCCAAACGGACACCAACATGCTTTAATTTTTTTGCTTAGCTGATAAGTACTGTCTGAGTGTATCCAATAACCCCCTTACCACCTGCAATATGGAATGTGCTGTACAATCAGTGATTTTAATTTGACACATTAGTCCCCGCTCCAGTGTAGCTTTCAAAGGCGCACAAACACCCAAAAATCACAACAAATAGAGTAAAAAAAAAAAAAAAGCAGTTAACGTCGTCTTAAGTCTTTGGTAAAAATGCTTGAACCACCCCTGTTTTGATTCTTGAAGCAGTTTTGACGAATCTGTTCTAACACAAGAAAAGTTTCTGGCATTTTTAGAACTATTCAAATCGAGAAAGTGAAACAGGTTCGTCCGTGGTAGAATTGAAATGTTAACTACTGTAAATAAAAAAATAAAAATAAATATTTTGGTCAACAAATATATGATGTTAAATAAAAAAGGTTGAAAGAGGATTTTTATTCACCGTAAAATCTATTTCTCTAACTCCATTGGGGGACACTGCGAAACATTAGGGCATAGTAGGTGGGATGAGGAGTTTAGGCACTCACCATACATGTTTGATCCCCACTCTCCTCCCTTACTATGCCCCTCCTCTCAAGCACAGACCTCAGTTTTGTATAACCAAGCAGAGAAGAAAGGGTAAACAAGTCCAAAATAGAACCAATAATGGAACTACTTTCAGAGCAAAGGGACACTGCGAGACATACCAAAGCTGCCTCTAGGGAAGGAATTGCTCTGGAAATGCTACGCGCAACACCTTGCAGCCAAAGATCGTGTCACTGGAACTGAAAATACTGTACCGCAAAATGGAAGAGACCCTGGTGTCCCCTCCACATTGTTACATGTAAGAAGAGCCTCTTGATGTCTAAGGAGACCAGGAACTCTTCCAGTTCCCTGCCTGTAATGACTGTGCGCAGAGACTACCTTCAAACCAGAGAATTCTGACTTGCCTGTTGAGAGACTGCAAGTTTAAAATGGGACGGAAGGACCCGCCTGACTGTGGTCCAGGAATAAGTTGGAATAAAACCTCCAACCTTGGGAACGTCACCAGGCCTAGAGGCTCTTCGCTTAAGTGCCCCTCTGCCTGTACTATATACTCCACTGAGAGTCGAGGAGTGACCACGCAATGGGGCACCCCAACCTCAAAGGAACGAAAGGATTGAAGCCATCCTTGTGAGCCTGGTGGAGCCAACGGAAAGAGGTACTCTTACCTCCAATGGACCTTGGGTACCTCTCCTGGATTCCTTAAACTGTTCTTACAATAGCTGGTTAGCTTTATTAACCCAAGCTATGACCCAGTTGTGTCTAAACAAACTGTCTGCCGCCACTTATTCTGAACGAAGGACAAGGTCACAATTCTTGTCAGAAGGGGGCCCGTAGAGAGCCCTCCAGGTAGCTTGCCATGCGTAGGGATCGCAGAAGTAGTGGAAAGACGAGCAACAGGGATGTCTAGCCCATTTAACTAACTCCTCTTCCAGGACAGGATAAAGAGATTTAAATCTGCCCAGCCTGATAAATTAATATATAACAACAGTCCCCGGCGCTAGTGTAAAATAGTAATGCAGAGACAGAGATGTAAAGGATAAATGAGTAAATTTATAAAGACAAACACATGTATAAGCAATGATATTTGCAAAAGCTAAATAAAAACAAGGTCTGCAGACACATTGACAAATACAAAAAATTATATGCAGAGATTTAGAGATCACCTCTCCTTGTTCCCCATTTGGCAGCTTATTCATTTAGGGTGAGCGCTGGTATATCTATTACTCCAGCCTGATAAATTGTTTATTTTGCTTCTGCCAAGAATCAGACACCATGCCCATCATTTGAAGAGAGGGTCTCCTAAATAGTGCGAGTGCAGATGGGGCTGCAGGATCAAGTTCCATAAAGCCTAAAGTACGTCTGATGCTTAGGATGAGATTATCCACCCTGAGAGAGGATGTGAAATCCTCAGAGCTAATGGTCTCTTCCTCTGTAAATTAAGAGCCAACTAGTCATACTCTGCTAAGGAATGAACCAAATCCTGATTCTGACCTTTTTTTTTTTTAACAACAACCGAAAAAATATGTTTATCCCTGCGAGATGGTGAGAAAATGTGCCTCTGGCTGGGTGGACTCAGGTAAATATAATGGCATAGCCGCTTCTGTCTGGGAAGATCTGCCTGCGACAGATATGAACTGTGCAGCCTGAATGTGTGTAGAAGTGTTAGAAAAAGGGGGGTTCACTTACCTTTTCGGACCCTAACATCACCTTAGTGAGTTCGGCCATTGATGCTGCCAGTGATTTAGCCCAGACCGGCTGCTCCATAGCTGCTGACACCTGAGTGGGAGTATATTGTTCGTAGACCCTAGCATCGTAAACTACACATAGAGCATCCGGGTTTAGCTGTCCAAAAGATAATATAAAAATGACATTCAGCACATATATAATGCAGCACAGACATACCAGCGGGTCCGTAACCCTCCCCTGGAAGATCACCTTTTCAGACATAATGCAATGCTAGGAAAAGTGTCCCAGAATAAATCTGTATCTAATCCTTTTGGCACATGTATACTGCAGTAACAGATGTACCAGCGGGTGTCTTACCCCTGGAATTCCCATTTTTAGACATAATGCAAGGATAGGAAAAGTGTTACAGAATTATTATTATTAGCCATTCACTCCCTGAAAGCAGATCTGTCTTTTTAAAGAACAGAATATTCAGGAAGAAACACCTTTTAAACATTAAAATGGTCCACAAAATACAGGAGGTACCTTTAGAAGAGGCCGAGTAGGGAAGTGTGCAGCGCTATGTGTATAACTGCACCAGGTGCAGAAAATGGCTGTCGACTGCTGAAGCCCGCCGAAAACCGTAGATGAAGGGGGAAGTTCCGCTCCCAAACTTGCTTTCTAATGGTCGCTTCCATGCGCAGCCGAACAGCCCATCTATAATATGGCTGTCGGTTGGCGCCAAAAGCTACAGGTATAAAATTTAGATGCCCAGACCTGCAGTTGTCTGACTGGTTCTCTGGAGAGTGACCTGTGCCCCTTGCTCATTGCTTAGGGGGAAAATCCAGCAATTCAGTCAGAGCGGGAGGACGTGCTATTAACTGCTTCACTCCCATCCGACTTGTGATCCTTTGGTCATGTCCTGCCGATATCGCAGGCTAAAAATGTAAGGACCCTTTAGCAGCTCATTCTGTCTAGGGGCAGAATGCTGGCATCTGTGTGAGGGGTAAGGGAGCTGGAAGACTGCTGCTCCCCATCCGCAGGGACCCCCAGAGTGAAGGAATCAAACAGGCTATTCACTCTCCTGGGACTTTTGAGGTCCCTGCGCTGCACCTGAAAAGGAAAGGAATAAAATAAAAACATGAAAACTAAAAAACTATCTAAAGTATAGGCAGGAGCCTATACAAAAGTTACCTCTCCCCTAGGCACTTAGCAAAAAACTGAGGTCTGTGCAAGAGAGGAGGGCATAGTAGGGGAGGAGTGTGGGGATCAAACATGTACGATAAGTGCCTAAGCTCCTAGTCCCATCTACTATACCCCAATGTCTCCCAGTGCCCCCCAATGGTAGGAAAGAGAAACACTAATTATAATGAATCATCAAATGCAAACTTAGCATGCGAGACGCAGTTTTAAACCCACAATTCCAAATAAGGTCTATGGTAGACTGTACTGTGAACATGCTTGGTGCCTTCAAACTCCCTTTCTTTATAGAATTGTTAGAACTTATGATTTACGTGTGGCTCACCTCCCCGCATTTGGTGGTTGAGCCTGTAGATGGCGCTGCTGTACATTTAGATTTTCCCATTTTGACTGCTCTAGTCCCAACACAACAGTTCCTCTAGATTGGGTTTCTTAGACAAACCTCACGCTCTATGACAGAGCTCAGAGTCTGTTACTCCATCTCTATCACTCCTGTTAAACTCTAACTTTTCTGTAACTGGTGGCTTTTTCTTGTTTTAATATGATTTAACTACATTGTGTGACATTTTTATATATTTAAATTAAAGCAGGCTACAAATCACAGTATAGTTGTTTTAAGGGGCTGGGGACTAAATATTGATGTTGATAACACAGACACTTACCCAGACATCGTGATGACAAAACTGTGATTCCCGATATGAAGATGTCGGGAATCACAGTTTCATCATCACGGTGTTGGGTTAAGTAGTATCAGTGTTATTTATGTCGCAAAAATGACTACCACCGGTTTTAAGACTGAGATTATTTAATTGAAGCCTCCATATTTGTAAAGTATCCCAAGTGATGTCTGTTACATGCGTAAATACCTATTGAAAAATAAAGAACATTTGTCATTTAACAACACAAGTACCTCTGATCAACGTACGTTGCAGCATTACTTTCATGAAATGAATCACTAATAAATATGGACAGACCAAAGAATAACTTCATGTCTTTATTACATTAATTTAAACAAAAAAACAAAAAACAAAGATTAGTTATGGAATGGTTTCAAATCCTTGAGGCTTGTCTACACAAGCGTGTCTTTTCTGCATTTGAATCACTTTGCATGCATTAAAAATGTGCTTATATGTTTGTAAAACGAGTCATGGTTTTAAATCATTGATTGCTATGGAATTATTTATATAAGCAATTTAGGTTTTTGTTTTATTTGTTGCATTTGTTAAAGTTTTGCCATGCAACATGGAAAACTATTAAGGTCCCAAATGACTATAAAATGCAGTATAGAAATAAGCACATAAAATGCATGAAAAAGTGCTCAAAAAACGCAGCACTGTGACACTAACCGCTGACAAAACAGACCAAAAATCAAACGCCGCCAAGTACATCTACATGTAGTAAACATGCAGACATTACGCAACCTCCAATGTAAATGAGTCCTTGGGCTCCATCCAGACAGATGTTTTCTGTCTCCTGTTAGGTGTGTTCTCTCTTCATGCAGCACCCAGCAGAGAGGGGAAGGAGATAGTCCTCACGTTACATGCCAGCCACTTTCATGTTCTCATGGGCATTGTGGTTTTTGAATAAAATCTCATCCAAATGAATGTTTAGGAGCACCAAAGTGCTTCATATAGGCTTTAAAAGCAATACAAATAAAGTCTATCTGGGCACCACTGTAAACATCCTTGAAGTTTAGTACCGTATAAGTTATTACACACTTTGTTTCCTGGGGGTAGTTTTGTTGTGTGTATATATTGGTGAAGGTGCCCTTAGCACTTACATGAGAAATGTATTACAGTAAAGTCTGCCTTTTACATGGACTGATGCATTTCTATTTTCACTGCAAAAGGATTAACTCTGTTTTGATTTCTATCCCCAGGAAGAATCTACTGTCTATAAGTGTATTTATAGGGGCTCTCTAAGTAATGCCCCCCAAACAGGTGTGTGATCCTCCGCTATTACTGGAAACGAGAGCACACAAGCAGTGATCAACAGTCCAGGAATACACAAGATATTCTATACTGAGGCTGCCAGCCAACACAGAACATATCGCTCCTGAGCTCTCATGTAAGATACTCTGTCTGTCGGAGGTGGCACGAATCAGGATGACAGAACCCCTTTTAAAGGACTCATTATGCTTACATCATTCATTAGCAAACAAGGCTTAAAGTATCATAAATAGATATGATAAATCACAAATTTAAATTACTATAAAGACACCAAAAACAAAAATACAAATTGAATGCCAAAATATAGATATAGCACGTTTAAGTTTTTGCAGATTAGTAAATTTAATCTTGGAAGTAACTATATAGTAGTATACCATATACACAGTAATTAGTGATGTCATCGCTTCAGTATTCATTGGAGAAACAAACAATACCTTAAGTCACATTGAGCTGTAAAGAGCCAGAACAACTCTGTGGGGGAGACTTACTAACATGATGCACAAATGCAGATTTACTGATCTAACGTTACTAGATATAACGGATTGAGAATTGGTTGCTATGTGTTAACGCACACCAGAATTTTTGCGCAGTATTAGTAAATCACCCCTGTGACTTCCAATATGGTTTAGTCTACATCAGGGAGGATCCATTATCATTATTACATTACAGACGCACACATTCTGCAGCACGAACATACTGTACAAAGTTGTGTTTGCAAATACAACTTAACAAATCATAGGCAAAAAGGCCACATATGTATTCTCACATTTACTGGTCTGGAAACCAGATGAGTCTTGTTCTAATGCAGGAATGATACTAGATTTTCAGCAGATACAATAACCTTCTTTACGGAGCAGCTTCAGTGTGGCCAATGGTCCTTTACCTATTATTCACACATAGGAAAGAGAATGCCTATAAAATCTGCCGTTAGAGACCATCTGTGGACATGTTTAACAAGCGTTAAAATCGTTCTGACCCGCAGGCTGTGCTTATAGACTGTCATCACAATTGTTCTTGTGCACTGCAGTCATTTTAACACTCCTCCGGCCGGTTTATAGAAGAATCTGGTAAAATAGCACTATTCAGCAGTATATTTCTATTTACAATTAGCTGCTGCATTTATTTTGTACATGGTCATATGATTGTTCCCCTCCTCTTACTCTTGATGGTAAAGAAAAAAAGGATCGTGCAAAACAGTTACTTGCCATTTACTAAGGTGCTTGTTGAGTTCTGACACCCACTGGTGTTTGCCAGGCTTGCTTGGTTGTCATTTTCACTGCATATATCCCCAGTGAGGTGTACACATTACCTCTTGTATAGTAAACACTGATCGTTTATAGAAGGAAAAGAGATGGTGCAGGAAACAAATGGCTCTGTAAGAGGATATATTCTAAATACTGGCCATAGAATCCTTCTATGAACCCTCGGCCAGTACACAACATATGTATAGCAAAGCTCGGTGGAAATTACCATGAAGCATTAGAGGTCTCCACTCATTCGTTCTGGCGCTGCAGCGTGACACTGCGTGGAGAAACGCGTCTGTCTGCTTCTACCTTATACACCGTGTGGAAGCTTCAGTCGGGAATGAGGCGATATTGGAATGTTAGTCATGGTGTTGTACGGTCCACGGTCATCTCTATAAATATTACGAGAAGATCCATGGCCAATGTTGGAGGAACACAAGGGGAAGAAGGTGTCAGTGTGTTAGAGACAATGCTCTGTTGTAACCATCAATGCTCACTAGCTTCTTCCATGGACTACAACCTATTCCATTATTTACCAGTGTGAACAGTTTTATTGTCCTTAGTAGAGAGGTCGTGCACTCCACCCTCAGTTCTCTTTCTCAGACTTGTGGCTCTGAAGCTCAGACAGTAACTCTGAACCAGCATCTCCGGCCTTCTGGCAGAATCGCAGAGCTCCCTGGGTGAATCCTATAGCGCGCAGGCTGCGCGCATAGTCTGCAAACACCGTGGAGAGGAGTTTATGTGAGAAGGTGTTAAGGGAAAACAAGTGTGTAAATGAGCAAGCACTCACAGCACAGTAAACAGAGAACAGTTCGCAATACAGCTTAATAAATCACTATTAGTCAGACATTGACAAGGACATGCGATAGCTCAAATTTTCATCCAGCAATCACACAAGGGAAAATCATTAAGAAGATACAAATAACTACCTCCGGGATGAGTAAAATAATGTAGAATACAATAGTCAGTTTGTAAAAATACCAGAGCCCGTTGAATCGCTTAAAGAGCCAGGACCGATGTTCATCAAGGACATCAGCAGAAATATTATTGTCAGGCATAAAGTTGGTCTGCAAATGACCATGGTGAACCTGTGTGTACTGACCACACTGACGGCCCTTGTATGAGCCGGATCTGTTTACACAGATTAGAAACCATTTATGTTGCCAAGTCTGTGTGTGGGGATCATTACTGTAGGACCCCGTGTGAACCTACACGGACAAAGCAACACTGTTTACACCACAGTCACTGGACTGATAAGTGAAAGGCTGTAGTGAAAATGGTTCTTTATAAGTAGCACCCGTGAGAGTGAGGAAATGCGTTATGAGAAAATCCTATGTCTGACTAGTAATTATAATTATATTCATTTCAAATTTGACCAAGAATGAGTGATCAAGTTGAAAATGTGGGAAAATGTTTTTGTGCCGGATAACAGGAAAACAGAACTTTTAGGGCTTTAATACAAGTACTGTGATATTACCATCTAATCAGTTGTCTACAGTGCAGTATGAAGATGGCAACATCAAGCTATGGGAACACATCTCTTCAGTCGGAACTGGGAAACTTATAACTGAAGTAGCACAGGACAGATTCGGCAGCATGAATACATCTCTGCAATATTTGTACATGTAAATACTTCTACCTAAAAAGCTACATAGTATAACTATATTTCAGGTGTAATAACTGTGGGCAGCATAGGACCCACGTGCCAATGGCTATTGTTGAGAAGTTGTACTTAATCAATGGCTGTAGAGTCTTAATCTGCGTATCCCAATTCCAGAGTGTAATTAAAGACCAGAAAAATACTGATACATAAATGGGATGAACTGTGCCCATAACTACTGAGCCACAATTCAGTCCTGTACATAAAGGGTTGTGTTGAGCTTTATTCAGATTACCTTCAGCAGCAAATAAAAGGATATTAGTCTCATCACTCATTTCAATTGCTGAGCACTGCAGACAGGCTTCCAAAAACAAGGCAGCGCGATCAAAGCACCTCATGCTGAAAAACAGCAGAAAATCACACTGAATATAAGGATTCTTGTACTTGTAGTTCAACAACAGCCTGAAAGCCACGTAACATTTTATATTTATTATCTGGAGAAAAACAAGTTACCTGTGCAGCATCTCAATTACTTTCCTGAAGCAGCCCAGAGAAAGGAGAACAAGGATTGCTTTGTATTTCTGGTTGATGTGTGGTGAACAGAGATGGTCAACCCAACGCTTCATGACCTCAGCGCATTCCTCTGGGTTCAGTCGCACCTGATAGAGAATTGAAGGTCAGGTGATGAATGTTTCTCAAACGTCGGCCATTGTGTAAAATGTAATCTGATTGGATAGCATTACCAATTTGTTATGGTGACTTATTTTTTTGTAAATTTAGCAGAAGCCATTACATAGCTTCTACATTAATGCAAGGCTCTTGTAGACGCACAGATGAGCTGTTTCTGATTATTAATCTGTGTACAGAAGAAAAGATTCCTACAAGAGCTCTGATTGCACGTGAATCACCATCTTGTGTGTGTTGTTGCACCTCTGGACCTGAACTATAGCATATAGTGTAGCATTAACTGTGACTACTAACCTTTGCAAGCCAGGCGGCGTGGTTCCACTCATTATAGGTTTGCAGGTAGCGGCATGCATCTCCAGCTTTGTCTATCAGGCAAAGTAACTGCACCCCCTCTGTGAATGGTAACCAGGCAAGGAGCTCAGACAGGTTGTATAACTACCACACACTAAACACTTTACTAAAGAAAATCTGCACAATCTAATATATTTATAGATGTGGTTCCTTAAATCTGTCCTCCACAACAGCATCCCTAATAATAAATTATATAAGATATTACTAATGGTAGGATTGGAAATTACACATTGTTCTGTAAGATCAGGTAACTATACAATACTTTCCTCACTGCTGGTCATTGGCAGTCGTCATCTATATTCATCATCATTGATTCCAGATGTCTTAACTTGCTATATAAGATATAATAAATCTAAACAAATCAGAGTCACAATCACCCAGGGAGACGGTGAGGATGTACCTGCTAGTTTTCCATTGGCTATCATGTTGGTTGCCACCAATTTGATGGTGCTCTGAGAGGGTCCAGAGGAAGTGACTGTGGTCACCAGGCAGGCCTTCAGCGAGTCACAGTAATACTGTGGGTTGTCAGCGCTGGTCTCTAGTAGTAGCTGTACAGCTCGGTCTGTCTGTAGAACAAGATGCAGAGAGTCACTGCCATATAAATGTCAGTGTTGTAACATCTTTCAAAGGCACTTAAAGGCCTAATGGAGCCATAAATAATCATTTTCATTCACCGAATGGCTGGATCTCATCATTTGCCCACCCATTTATGTGGCCATATTGGTCACTGATCCAGTAGCTCAGAATAAGCATCAGAATAGGGTTAAGGATATGGATATGGGTGATCGAATATGAGCGAATGGTAGATTGGTTAGGTTAGAAAACATTCAATCTGATTTCATAGAGAATCATAATACAAAACAAAAACCCTTAATTCCTGAGACAGGACCTGGTCGTGGATGGAAGCTGGTCCTGTTCATGCTCCGCACCTTTACTACACCCGCTCCATGCAATAATTAGCTTTGTTGTGTTCCCCAATGGCAGCCTGGCCAGGGGAAGGGGTAAAATACTCTCTCTATGCTACCATTAGCTAAACACAAAGACAGCACCGTCACACCTCCTAGCAGATTGCACTACATAAGTCCAGGTCCCCTGCCTAAATGGTGGTGATAAGGGGACGCGTCTGATCACACATTCACCGTAGCAGACACACTATGAATACACAGGTGTAAGTACAATAATAAACTGTAGACAGATAAGATAAAGCACACATCTGTACAAAACACACAGAGATCGACACTTTTTTACTCTTTTACACTGAACAACTGTTACTAGTATTAAATATAGTTACAAGCAAAACTAGTCTTGTCAGTGTAACTGTATGCTTGAAAGAATAAACAACTGTTGTGGATATATTGTGTTTGTTTTGGTGGACTGTGTCTTTTAGTGGGGTTATCATTTTGGGAGGGTGCCTGTGAATGCACAAGGTCTCTGTGGGAGAACTTTTGGGGTACCCGTTGTTTGAAATAGGGGAGTCACCTCTTTCAAACAATACTATCCTTAAGTATTGTGACCAACAGACACTGTAACCACTACAGCAAATAAAGAGCCAGTGTATATGAAAATTTACATAGACGATAAAGGAAACAAAATGTTAACAATTCCTTGAGCTATTCAGCAATTATGGTACATGTTATGTAAATATTTTTAGCTACATGTATGACAAAAATGTGAGTTTGTGTGTTATTTTTCTAGAAACTATTCTGCATTCCAGTCTTGGGTTAATATAAAAACAACACTGGTAACAGTGTAAGATTATGTGGGACTAACAGGATATTAAGACTTGTCACTGTGGGCACCCACCCAGGAGGTAGTATCATAAACCCTAACCACTAGACAGAATTAAGAGGCATACAATAGAACCGTATTCCCCTAATGAACGCATTCTGGAATACAGCAAGTGGGTGTACAGACTACATGTAAGAAATACTCATTCTGGAGGCCTGAACCCACCTGCCCTAGGAGGAGAAGCTGGTCCGCACATTTCCTGGTGTGTTCATAGCTTGAACGTTTCACCTCTTGTAGACAAATTCTGTCCAGCTGGAATTTCTGCAGGTAAGAAATAGAGCAGGACAGACACATATTTAAATGGCTGTAGCACAGTGTTGGACACACATGAACAGAATAGGCCTGCTCCGGAGGGGGCCGTGTTACTTGGAATTAGGTATTGTGACAAAGCACCTGACGAATGTCAGACCATGTTACCTGGAAGTAGGCGTTCTCACACAGCAGGTCATAACAGATGTCCAAGGGGCTGGCTGTGATGCTGGTATGAGGGGCCTCGCTCTGGAAAACCTGCAGGTAGTGAGAGGCCACAGTCCAAAAATGCAGCTCAGACTCATCCCCATACAACCTGCAGAAAAAACAAACATGTACAAGATGCCTAAATATTAAATTCTATTCTTACCGCCGTCCCTTCTAATTCTTGTTTTTTCATTAAACCATGAGGAGTCTACTCTATAACAAAAAGCAAATGTTGTTCCATAGAACAATCAAATGAGTCTAGTGCAGCATATGAATCTATTATGCAATATCCACGTAGACTGAAAATAGCTGAAACCCATGATGATGGTAATGTAAAATAAGTTTCTTAGCTATTTAAACCTGGAACCATATAACACAACATAAAAAGGTTACTTGCAATGGACACGTGTAAATGGTATGTATGAGGATGTGCGTTTTACATTTAGACAGATTTGGTTAACATGTTTTTACGTTTGTTGAAGCTCCAATACTACAGTACACAGCACTGTACATTGTTATAAAGGCGCAGATGCAATTATAACCACTTATTACATTACAAGCCTGCAGTAATGTAAATAAAAGTGATAATATCTGTGGCGTTATTTCACAAAGCGGATAAAGGCGGAGACAAAGAGGAAACTCAGCTGTGGAATCTGCGCATCTGCATCTGTATTTGTACATAAAACTGTCCTAATGTCACTCACACTTGATTAATTTAAGCCTTAAATAAAGCAAAACCAAAACGGTAGTTTAGGAGAAAAGCGGAAGAGTCCCATCTAGTGAAAGGAGTGGTAGATGGTTGGACTTTTTTGCGACATTATAATTTTGCACAATGCTGTTCTTCAGATCTGCCTGGCCCTCTGCACAACCAGGTGCACTTCTGAGGGCAGAAAGTAGGCATGCGCTGGGCCAAACCAAGGAGTTTTGCAGTATATATTAAATGTATTTTGTAAATAGGGCCCAGGTTGCTGAATGGTTTCTAAAAAGATACTTTATTTTGTAATAATCTTCGAAACTTCAAAGAAAGTTTACTTTATAAAAACTCTGCAGGTCCCATGAAAACCATGTGGCATGGTAGCCCAGAATCTCCAATCACCCACCTCTCCCCCGGAGGCCAACATTTAAAAATTGTCAAGTATGTTGTAAATGATTAAATACTCCCTGTGCAATAGGGAGGTGCTATGTAAATCAAGGATAATAAGGCAGAAATGTCCACAAAGTAAACATACCTGGCCACCAGTAGGCATCTCTGCAGGACAGTGAATTCTGGGTCCAGGAGCAGATCCTTCACATCACTAAAGAGACAAGTAGAATACATTAGTACTTACTAAACCCTTGCAGTGCAGTAAACATTGAGATAAATGAAAGATTTGCATTTAGATAACTAGTCAAATTTCAACGAACATGAAATAAATTAGGACACGTGTATCTCCACTTGTTTCTTGTGAGTTTCAGTATTTAACTTTACCAAAGTTTCCAGGATGTACTAACACACTATGATGTAGTAGTAATCCTAATAATAAACGTGAACAAAACTCACGTCTGTCTGCCATCTCTGGGTGAATATAATGTGCTATATGTGATAGTGCACCATAGTACTATACTTCAGTATACATGGTAGATACCCTGCAATATAAAAGTTACTAATATCATTTAAAACAAATATAAATATAAGTTTTAGAAGATTAGCAGAATGTAAATTTTAGATGAAGTTTGGCTGACAAAGGAAAAAGTCCATATGCGACTGAAGAATATGAAGATAAACAAAGCTCCAGGTCCAGATGGCATACACCCAAGGGTTCTTATGGAGCTATTCTTAATTTTCAAAGATTGAATCTTATCAGGCTCAGTACCAAGGGATTGGCAAATATCAGATGTGGTGCCGTTGTTTAAAAAGGGGACGAGATCACAACCAGGGAATTACAGACCTGTAAGCCCGACACCAATGGTGGGGGAACTACTGGAAGGTATATTAAGGGATAGTATTCAGGATTACTTGGTGCGCAATAAGATTATTAGCGGGAATCAGCATGGATTTGTGAGGGATAGGTCATGTCAAACTAATCTAATTAGTTTCTACGAGGAAGTTAGTGGGAACTTAGACCAGTTGCAGCACAGTAGATGTGGTCTACTTAGATTTTGTGAAGGTCTTTGATAAAGTGCCACACAAGAGGTTGCTTTACAAAATAAGGGAACTGGATCTAGGAAACAACATTTGTACTTGGATTGAAAACATGTAAATTAATCCATAGAATGGAGAATATTCTGTATAAAACACAATCGGGTATGCACAAAAGCTGATATTAGGAGAAAATAAGTTGTGTCAGGGTTAAAGCAGCCTTGATGCATCTTTCATCCACAGACTGTCTGTAGACAGATGGTTGGAGACACACCGCGATGTCCCTGCAGAGCACATGAGCAGTACGCACACAGTACGCACATGACCACTGACACTCACTTGGTCAAGGAGTTGATCTGCTGCTGGATCAGGTTCTTTATGTCGTCATGTTCTGGATAGTCACTGTAATAAACACAGTAAGACATAATCGCTTCTATTAACCTTTCAATCATCACATTTTATCACACCACTTTATGAGCAGCTGCCAGTGGCTCAGTGCCGGACTTAACAGATGCTGCAAGACGCCACTTTGAGGTGCCCACATATAAGTGACTGTCAAGTAAAACCTATTACAGACAATGATTGTTCAATGTCTGTTTTTCTTCTGCAAAGGACACATGGCGATCTGTACTGATGTGCCCTGAGTATTATAGAACGACATGATAAAGATTACTGCTAAGTGGCACCCGAGATACAGTTCAGTAATGTGACAAGAGGAGGTAGCAGATACACAGGCCACCACATCTGTATACCTGTAAAATGTTCATTTGAGTGATATCTGTATCATTTTTTATTTTTTTTAAAAGGTTCCAAGTTGTAAAGTCTGCTTAACCCTTGAAAGTCATCCCTTGTTGTGTTAATAAAAATAAATCTAGAACTTTAGTTATAGACACAGAGGGTCAATAGAGATTCACTACATTTATCTCATAATACAGCAATACACTTACGTAACACAAAACCACTTACACATCAGTAATGTCTAAGGAATGTTTTTCTCCCCAGGGCTGGTGAAGCAAGAAAGCTTTAAGGACCATGGATGCTCTCGGCAGCAGTAGGTACGGACACCAGACAGGATCTGACAACATAAGTAAGAAAGTCACAATGTGATCTCCCATGTGAAACACTTTATTTTTTACGCCTCGTAATAAAAAAAACAATAAAAAAAAACCCCCCAGTCTCACAACTAGAGTGGCTCACACACCTCTACCAATCACTACTAGGTTTTCTCCAGACCGGCTATTCCGGTGGCACTCACCCCTCTACAAATCACTACTAGGTTTTCTCCAGACCGGCTATTCCAGTGGCATTCACCCCTCTACCAGTAACTACTAGGTTTTCTCCAGACCGGCTATTCCGGTGGCACTCACCCCTCTACCAATCACTACTAGGTTTTCTCCAGACCGGCTATTCCAGTGGCACTCACCCCTCTACCAGTAACGACTAGGTTTTCTCCAGACCGGCTATTCCGGTGGCACTCACCCCTCTACCAGTCACTACTAGGTTTTCTCCAGACCGGCTATTCTGGTGGCACTCACCCCTCTACCAGTCACTACTAGGTTTTCTCCAGACCGGCTATTCCGGTGGCACTCACCCCTCTACCAGTAACTACTAGATTATCTAGTAGTTACTGTAGTCACTAGGGGTGACTACAGTAACTACTAGATTTTCTCCAGACTGGCTATTCCGGTGGCACTCACCCCTCTACCAGTCACTACTAGGTTTTCTCCAGACCGGCTATTCCGGTGGCACTCACCCCTCTACCAGTAACTACTAGATTATCTAGTAGTTACTGTAGTCACTAGGGGTGACTACAGTAACTACTAGATTTTCTCCAGACTGGCTATTCCGGTGGCACTCACCCCTCTACCAGTAACTACTAGATTTTCTCCAGCCTGGCTATTCCGGTGGCACTCACCCCTCTACCAGTAACTACTAGATTTTCTCCAGACTGGCTATTCCGGTGGCAGCCACCCCTCTACCAGAATATTCATATGAAGAGGGACTGAACCTGGATGTTTGCAGCCAACTGTGCTTACCAACACCCTCCCTATAGCCTTGATTTCCTGGAATTTACCATTGTATAAAAATGTCAACAAATTATAAATCATATCAAATTATATTGTGTTGTGGGTGGGGCTATATACCTGTAGCCAATCACAGCATTAGAGCTTTGAGTAACAATCAAATGCTAGAGGTCTGAAGAGCTCAGTTATACATCTGTTTTTATGTGTCGTCCATCTGTTGCCTCCTGAACAGAACTCACATGGAAGGGAACACATGGAAGGGAACTAGAAGGAAAATGCTGCAGGCGTAGTGATCAGGAGCCCAATGCACAAATTCATGTCTCAACCAAGCAATGAATAACAAAATATAAGAAAATTATACATCCTTCTGTTTTTGTTCTGTTTTGGCAACTGAGTGACACCTGTGCATAATACATGATTCCTATAACTGCAGCATTTTACTGTAACAACTAAACAAAACACTTTCTCGTAAACATGTCTTAATAGATAGTCATAAGTACTCTTTCAGTGTTCTATAAACACAGTAACCTCATTCACTTCCATCAATGACCAGATCCTTACCATATCTAATTGGAGCAGGTGTGGTAGGGTTTCCCGGCTGTTATAAACCCGACACACTGGACACCGACAAAAATATCACACTAACTACAACACCGGTAATGTACAAATAGCGAATAGCATGCAAGTGACAAGTAGTATTTGCGGCACCTTCAATCCCCTACAAATGTAAAAACCGACTTTCCAAAACATGGAGACTAATAAATAACTTTTTTAATGGTCCTAATCCAAACTGCGGTTTTAAAGTGGCAATGGGTGAACCCACAGCCTGTGTAATGTAATCCAGGCTGTGGGTCCACCCATTGCCTGTTTAAAACCGCAGTTTGGATTAGGACCATCGAGATGATGTCATTTGTTATTGTCCATGTTTTGGAAAGTCACTTTTTACATTTGTAGGGACTTAAAGGTGCTGCAAGGACTACTTGTCACTTACATGCTAGTCGATATTTTTACATTACCAGTGTTGTAGTCATTGTGACATTTTTGGCGGTGTCTAGTGTGTTGGGTTTATATGAGCCAAGAAAATGACTACCACTGATTGAAGCAGCAGCAACTTGAAATTATCGCTCTATAATACAAAGTTTAGCCACACAGTTTGTTGGCCCCCTCGTTACCTAGCTAGATGTTAGGTTACCTATCAGCTCTTGTTCATCCATCCTAAAGCCAGCGGATTTCATAGACATCTCCAGAACTCTAATGCAGCCGTCATCACAGGCCAGGATGACCTTGTCCGATGAGCACCAATCAACATCCAGCACACGGTAGTTCACATTCCTCCCAGTACGCAGGCTGCTCACCATCTGAATCTAGATGAAGAAAGGGTGAGAGAACACATAAAACGCTCATTACAGTAGAGTCAACCGTCACATAATGCCTGTTAATGTTTAAATATTTAACGTGTTAATATTATTTGGAAAGTTAATAATCTCTTTGTTATTTTTGATTTATACAGTTATCTTCATATATATTTCTGATCAGTCAATGAATGGGTCATGCATAGAAAACTTGGCTTATGTAACCGCTACAGTATTGATTGATGGCAACATAACAATACTATGACATAGCTGTATGCAATAAAAAAAAAAATCAATATATCAGTGTTGCTGATTATTGTGATTTATTCCTGATATTAGAGAATTCACCCTGTGGTAGATTCTCTCACTTCCAGGTAGATCATCCCATGAAACAGGTGCTTATTAACCCTTCACAATTATCTCTATGGGCCCTTTCCCCACTCTTGTAAGTAAAAGGATGGTTATGTCAGCAGTTGTCAATGGAAGTGGAGTTCTGCTTAACGCATTTATAACTTATTGTGTTTTTCTCTTTTATGTATAGCTTGTATTGGGACAGTGCTTCCATACCATCATGTCTATACTTATAACAGGTGGCCTGTAAGAACACATGATGAATGACAGATCACCATATGGTGCAAATTACTTCTTTGACAACCATAAAATTATAATTCACCAAAGATCATAATCAATGTGTAAGAATCTAATAATTAACTTGACCCATCACTGTTGTTGAAGGACCACTTAGCCTAAAATGCAATGTGATTGACATAAGAGCTACCAATAATATTCTCTCCAGATAGACTTCGAGAGAGATAGATAGATATATATATATATATATATATATATATATATATATATATATATATATATATATATATATATAGACACACATATGCATGTATACATACATATATACATACACATACATATTTTAGGAGCTTTTCAGATCTGAAGATATCCAAGATTAAGCACGTTTCTGTAAATCCACTAGGGGGCACTGCAGCTCACCTACGCATAGAACAATATCTTGCAATAAGCTGCATAAGGTTACATCTAAATTCAAATATCTTAACTCCTGATTGGATAGTAGAACTTTTATATAATTCACAAACGTATACCAAATTCCTTTTATTGGATCAACGTCTATTTTTTTTTTATCTAGTGGCGCTTTAAAGCTTAGCTGTCACCTACACACGGTCTTGGATTGTTTAAACTTTTTCTCCTCTGCAGACACCTCCAAAAATAGGAGTGTGTTGGCATCAGAGGTTTTTGTGATGCGCCTTGACCTCCGCTATGTGCATTTGCCAGGTACATTTTAAGTTGATAGCTGTATGGCGATTACTACCAGATTAGGACCAGTATGTTCCTTCCAAACATCCAGGTTTTAATCAGACATCATCAGCAACATTCACACAGTGTATTTGTAGATCAGCAACAGCACGGTGCCCACTCCTGGTATAATACTTACCTCTTTGGTATCCCAAACTTCTGCCCCATCATTATAAAGCACAATTAGCTTCTGGTTGCCTTTTCCTGGGGCAAAACGAATTTTTCGCACCCAGTTCCTGTGTGTAGGGATCCCCCTGAGACAGATATATAAATGTTATATTAAATATGTGATCATTACCAAATGGAAATGATTAGTTTTAAACTAGTATGTGCTACGTACTTAGAGCAGTGAGATGTGTGTGTTTATAGCACTGGGCCATGCCAATAACCTGGTACTAACATTACATTCTACACTAAGGTAGCAGTAAAATTCGCTATAAATGCTGGTGGATTTTAATTACAGATTAATTTTGCTATTTCAATGTAATTAAGCACTTACAGATCCATTAGAGATCCATGTGGGATTTGCCATGTTTTAGAGATAACACACATTTGTAGAATTTAAATCACTGACAAGTGCCCTGTTCTCCATCCATGCAGACTAGTTACACAAGCAGGATGTTTACATTAGTATCAACAAGAGTTTTATGCTTCTTTATTCTAACTATATATATTATCTTATTTAAGAACACGATTATATTTTAGTATTGTGAAGACTGTTACAGATTTTAGTTATAGTTTGGATAAGATATTACTATGAACAGAGCCACAGTTCTACAGAACGTGACCCGGCACAACTATGTTCCGTATATGGAAACGGTGGCTCCCAAATACATTCACCAATTATTACAAGGGTTATAGAAAGAAAATAAACTCTGAAGCCAGGCACTGCTGCATAAAACCAACATTGATTACATTTTAAAACTTGAGATCTGTTAATAGCAAAAGGCCCAGCTAGAAAGAATGGCCTTAACACATCATGGCTTGACATAGGACCCATGTACATTATGCTTTAAGACAGATCAACCATGGTCCGAAATAGCTTTTGGTTCCCAGGTAATTAATCCCAGTTAGCAGCTCGCTAGTGTTCCTATCAGTTGCATCTGCTGAACAACATATGAAATAATTAAAGTTCATTTTATACAACCACAGTTCATGCCAGTCTTTCTTCTGTATCACTTTATTAAAAAAAATAATAAAAAGAGGAAAAAAATGGCAGTGTCAAATTCAGTTTTACACTCACATAATAACAATCAGATACAACAGTGCTAATTATAGTCCCACATTTTGTGACACCAGGCGCCAATTTTTCATGAATGTGCCCTTTATATGAGGAGAAATACACTTATTTTCTGGCCAATGTGGTACATTAGGTTTTTATACCTGTAAAAGGACACACTGTCCGTGGAAAACAGGCTACAGTCTATGATTTTAACATTGTTTAAATGAGAACCAGCAGTAAAATAGCACTGCACTATAATCACTCATTTAAATAGATTTGAGATTCCAGGAATGTTCGAAAATGTTATGAATAATCTTTCAAATATTGTTAGAGCTCAAATTTTACTCTATTCTTTAGAATGTGTTATAGCTTACCCCATATTCCTTCCTGACCAGTGTTCGCTCTATGAGAGTAGACATTGACAGCTCACCTTGAGACACGGCCTTTTAAATCCCAGAAGTTCAAATTTCCATCTACATCTCCCAGGACCAGGATGTCTCCCTTCCAGGCAATGCAGGAGATGCTGCCCATGCTGCCCTGTGGATTACAGGCACAGTTCTAGATCATCCAGTATTGCAGGAAAATGTACTATATAATAGCTCTCTCACAACAATATGAAACTTAAGTATAGTACTGAATTAAAGACAAGGCGTAAAAACAAGAGACTGCGGCATTCCCACATAAACCATGTAATGAAACAAAACTGCCAAGGAGAGTTCACTAGTTAAGAGTTTATTTCCACATAGTGGCTGGGCCCACTTAATAGAAGACCTGCTGTACTGGACTCCTCCCTCTCATTTACCTAGAATGCCCCATGTATGAAAGGCAGGCTCATATTTGTAGTAAGGATACAAGGACCCGAGCCTAATGATCATGTCATATGGGCGCTTTGAAAAACGAGTGCTTTACCAGCTGCCCAAATGCTACTGTTCAATTGCTACAGTGGTGAAAAGAGGAGGAGGAATGTGGTTATCCCACCACAGGCGAAAAATTAGAGCATCAGCGTTTTCAGATCTTAAAAATCGCTGGTGTGGCATGAGAGGACGACTTTCATCATCATTTAGTTAAATATATAGTGCCACTAATTCTGCAGCGCTGTACAGAGAACTCATTCACATCAGTCCCTGTCCCTTTGGAGCTTAGAGTCTAAATTCCCTAACACACACAGAGAGAGACTAAGGTCAATTTTAATAGCAGCCAATTAACCTACTAGTTTGCTTTTGGAGTGTGGGAGGAAACCGGAGCACCCGGAGGAAACCCACGCAAACACGGGGAGAACATACAAACTCTACACAGATAAGGCCATGGTCAGGAATCGAACTCATGACCCCAGTGCTGTGAGGCTGAAGTGCTAAACACTAAGATAGAGGCAACTCAGCAGAAGTGTTGGGGTGTCATCCAATGTCCGACCTTATAAGAGGGGTGGATTCTGGGACACACATGCCTGACAGCATGAATATCCAGCCATTAGTAAAATAAAAACAGAAAGCATCTGTATTCAGTTACTGTGGTGTGATCAGCTGCATCAGAATGCAGGTCGCTCCCTGGGAGGAGAAGCATGGCAGCTTGTTCGTGAAGAGTACACACTAGCATTGAATACAAACTCAGAGTGAACGTTTAACACAGGAAAAAAAAAAATGTCCATGTGTAAGAAAAAAATACAACATTCTGTAAGAAATAACTAGAATGATAAAGATTTAGATTTAATATACAAAAAAAAAATGATTGACGATGTGTCCACCTTAAGAATACACTCGGTTTCTACAAATAACCAGCATTTATTTATCAGTCTGCACAGCAGAAGTTTTCACTTATTATTGCTCATTTTAAAGCACAGAGAACTTAGTAAAGTTTACAGGTCTTGATACAATCTGCACCGGTCCCATGAGTACCACTAGACTGAATCTTCACACTTGGCTAATGTGCAGCTAACCCAACAGACATATTATTAATACAATATATTGCTGTCGTTACATCAGCTCCCTGCCATAAAAGTCACAATACCTGCTGAACAATGCGTGATTCACAAGGCTCTTTAGGAGATATTACCAGCAGCAGCAAGCTCAGCAATAAGTACATTAAGCCAAGAGATCAACACCAGCAAAGTAAAGACTAGAAAATGAACTAGTAACTGGAACATGATGTGAATATATGGTAATGACAAGCCGACAAGAACAACGTTAACACACACAATACACCAATCAGCCACATTAAAACCGTTGACAAGTGAAGTTAATAACATTTATCTTGCTACAATGGCACCGGTCACAGGGTATGATATATTAGGCAACAAGTGAACAGTCAGTTCTTGAAGCCAATGTGTTGGAAGCAGGAGTGTCCCAAAGAAGAAATGAAAGAGAAATGGGCAAGCGTAAGGATCGGAGCGACTTTGAGAAGGGCCAAATTGTGATGGCTAAACAACGGAGTCAGAGCATCTCCAAAACGGCAGGTGTGGGGTGCTCCTGGTATGCAGAGGTTAAAACCTACCAAAAGTGATCCAAGGAAGGACAACCGGTGAAATGGCAACAGGGTCATGGGCACCCAAAGCTCATTGATGGGCGTGGGCAAAAAATGCCAGCCCATGTGGTCCAATCCCACAGAAGAGCTAATGTAGCACAAATTGCTTAAAGAGTTAATGCTGGCTATGATAGAAAGGTGTCAGAACACACAGTGCATCGCAGCTTGCTGCGTACCCACAGACCCGTCAGAGTAATATGCTGACCCCTGTCCACTGCCGCAAGCACCTACAATGGGCAAGTGAGTGCCAGAAACTGGACCATGGAACAACGGAAAAAAAGTGGCCTGGTCTGATGAATGACCTTTTCTTTTACATCATATGGATGGCCGAGTATGTGTCGTTTTACCTGGGGCAGAGATGGCACCAGGATGCACTA
The DNA here is from genome assembly GCF_038048845.1 of Mixophyes fleayi. Classification (NCBI taxonomy): domain Eukaryota; kingdom Metazoa; phylum Chordata; class Amphibia; order Anura; family Limnodynastidae; genus Mixophyes; species Mixophyes fleayi. Next base: position 37,686,846 of record NC_134407.1, read on the forward strand.
AGGGAAGGAGGCAAGCCAGCAGAGGCAGTGTCATGCTCTGGGCAATGTTCAGCTGGGAAACCTCACGTCCCGGAATTCATATGGATGTTACTTTGTCTCGTACCACCTACCCAAACATTGTTTCAGACCAAGTCTCCCCCTTCATGGCAACGGTATTCCCTGATGGCAGTGTCCTCTTTCAGTAGGATAATGCGCCCTCTCTCACATTGCTAAAATTGTTTAGTAATGGTTTGAGGAACATGACAAAGAGTTCAAGGTGTTGACTTGGATTGAGTTCTGGGGAATTTGAAGGCCAACTGAGCCTCTCTAGGATGTGCTGGTAAAACAAGTCCGAGCCAGAATGAACCATAGGAGCAGCAAATTATTCTATATATGTTAAATAGCAGTACAATTCTGCATCCATGGGAGCTGCTACATCACTTACATAGTTTTATTCAATCAAAAGTATCACCCATAACAAATAACAGTGTCATTTAGTGGCCCAATTTACATATTTTTATTTAAATTGTAGCAGTAATTTAGGATAAAAAAAAATAGTTTGGTGTACTGTCACTATAAAAGCAGTGAATAGAAGAACCCAAAACCGAATAGAATCTGATGGGTGAGCAATTCTCTCCAAGAACAGTTTATTCCTGAATGCTGGGATACAAACACCATGGGGTAAATGTATCAAGCTGAGAGTTTTCCAGCGGGTTCGAAAAGTGGAGATGTTACCTATAGCAACCAATCAGATTCTAGCTATCATTTTGTAGAATGTAATAAATAAAATGATAGTTAGAATCTGATTGGTTTTTCAAACCCGCCGGAAAACTCTCAGCTTGATACATTTACCCCCATGTGTCCGGTGTGTGATTTCACATGTGAGTTGGGAGCTGTCAGCACAAAATGGTTTAGTCTTCTAGGGTATTTTTTGGGCGGGTCCATTTGCCCTGGGGAAATCAGCCCAATGCTGAACAGGTTAGGGCCAGACAGCGTGTGACAATATGACTGTTATAGTGCCACCAGCCCAACCTATCACAGCCTAGCGCTGATAGTGCTTTGTAATTGCTGCTGTCAGTATAGGAAGCACTTTATGGGGGGTTATCATTGTTTATTTGTTTTGGGGTTTTTTTTTAAAAAAAAAAAAAAGTTTAATTGTTTAATTGTTATTATTTATATTTTTGAAAACACTAACAAAGTCCATGCTGATGGTCTTAATGATCAGCATTTATTCTGCACCTTCTTCTGATATCTGCACGTGCTGCAATTACATTATAACACCCTTACTGTACTTTCCCTATCCCCTTCTGCCTCTCTAAGCATACTGTGCAGTAAGTGTAATATGCACACAGACGACAGCGTACACAGCCCTCATGTGCATGCGCAGGACATAGACGCATGTTTTACTCTACATGAGGCCCCAAGTGAACAAGCCCCTAAGTCAGTGGATCCCAAACTCTCTCAGTTTGGGGCACCCCTAGGGAATAAATAAGTTTTTCAAGGCACCCCTAAGCCAAAATAATTACCAAGCAGTCCCCCAGCCTTGCTTACCACCGGCCCTGGCCGCTGCACCCCTGAAAGATCACCGTAGCACCCAAAGGAGCCGTGGCACACAGTTTGGGAACCACTGCCCTAAGTGTTCAAAATCACTGGGACCTATTGTGACAAGCCTGTGTTTGTGGGTATACAAAGGGGAGCGCAGGTGATGAAACTGCATTTTGTTGTCAAAATAAATAACATAACTCCCACTGCACACAGAGTTAGTTATGAGCACACTGTAGCGTTTTTACAATTTGAAGAGATAAAAATCCAGAGTCATACAATGACTTGTCTCAAACTTGCTTATTAAATGGCAAATGCTACATGAGCAGCATGTCCGAATATTCGGTGCTGCTAAATGGCATTATTCCCTTCACATGCCTGCAGGCCAGACCTACCATTGGCAGTAAAGCAAAGAGATTAACTCACATCTGGGGGGATCTTGGCGCCGTCTTTCACACTGTTCCCCTCCACAGTGATGTGATAAACCTGCCCATCTGTGTCTGTGAAGACAAAGTGTTCCCGTGCAGAGATATTCTGGCTCAGCTCCGACTTGCTCTCCGCCTCCTGTAACAGACTAATACACCAGGTAAATGCACTGAGCTGCTGGCACCAGGTACTTTGCTTCTGATTGCCTCATTAATGAAGCCTTAGTGCACAGCCAGTGACAATAAATATGAGCAATTCAAACTGCAGCAGACCAGAGTAATGCTTTTTTATTTACAAGTACCAGCTTTCCTTCTGCTAAATCGCCCACAAAGCAAGTGGATGATGATCAGAAAGGCTTAAAACCTGCAAAATAACGAAGCAGGGTGAACGTGGGAAGCAGGTAATATGTATCCCTCTGAGTACACCTACTCTTAAATAAATACCTGTTGGATGAGTAAGGAGGATGGGCATTGTAGGGCAGAAATGTCATTTTAAGTAGAGGATGACATTTTGCATATATGTAAAATTCATACCACATTAAGGCGGCATTACCACCAGTCATTAAATGTTGCTCACCTACTCTTTCATTTCCCTGTAGCTGCTCCAAGCTTTTATTTTTCCCCAGGCCCCGAGGTTCAGCTAACAAATACAGGGCTCTGTGACACTATGGAGGGGGTGTGAGTGGGAGGCCCAATCGGAATCTGAAATTAGAGGTTGCAGCTTCTGATTGGTCCTCCTGATCGTACACCTCCTCTGCAGTCACATTAAAGTGGTGAACCTGCAGGTTGTATAGCACAAAGACGGAGAAACTGCGGCACTGAGTAGCCTCTGGTGTTCCAGCAGGGGCGTAACATTTAACCATTAGGGAATAGAGAATGTTTACTGGTCTTCACTGGAAAATCTCTTTGCCTATTATATGCAAATTAGGCACATTGTAGTGCCTGACAACATATACTCTGTATCCCTTTGTTAGTAAATATGAGTTTTACATGAATGATAGTAACCAGTGACAATTGGCTTCAGTTCATATAGTGCACACTGAATACAGTCAGGGGTACAGGAGCAGACAGGAGCCCTTGCAAGCAAAACATCTTTGCAGCCCTTACTGGGTCAAGATAGGTTTTGTCATACATTATATGATTGCGCACAACAGATACGCGCCTTCATAATGTTTATGATTTATACAAGATGTCCTTTTAAATACAAAAGGTGCCTCATTATATAACAATACTGGCACAGTACTGTGAAATTTATGGGCTTTTTTTTTTAGTTTCTTGATTTTAGCTAACTCTGCTCCATGCACAGAATATGGGGACTGAGCTTGGAGTTATTACCACAAGTCTAGAGAGCCGCCAGATGTTACCTGATGACTGAGGACTCAACGCTGTTCAGATCGGTGTCTGAGGAGACTGTCTGACGCGCCATCGCCTCGCGAGCTGCCATCTGCTTCTTCCGGAGGCTCCTCAGATTGTGAGACGGGGACCACTCCTAAGAGACAGGGAGGGGGAGGCACGGTGTTACTACAATGCTGAACAGTAGAAGAACCCGGGATTCTGAAACACGGATATGACAAACACAGCATTCCAGACATCTCCATATTTTGCTAAGGAAACAAAAATATGCAGGTGGAATACATAGCACCTGAGAAATGCAAACAGCTCAGCAAAGCTTGACAGCTTCCATTAAACACGTTTACACCACCTGCAGGCTGCAGCGTTTGACATAGGAAGATGCCCATTTTGCTACTGTGATTTCAAACTATTTTAGAAACCTGCGTCTATCACACTTTCCTAAACCTTCCCCACTTCCTCCTCTTTAAACCCACCAAGACTGTGCTGCTTTCAAGAGTAATTTAGATTTTGCGCTCAACTTTGCATCAAACCCTTATTGTGCGTACTTTTCCTGCAGCTAAATGGACAATAAATAGAAAGACTACTTGCAAAGCCTAGGGAGCAAACAGTTTCACAATATTCCAACATAATGTTACATCTCTATAGAGTTATTGGCAGGTATGTATGTGTGCTATAATGACGACTTGGGATCGTCAAAATAAAATGTACTACAATTAAAGTATATTAAGACAGAAAAAGAATACTAGGTAAATCATTTAATAAAGCAATGTAAAAAACACATTTCAATGAGTGTGCATCAAATTTGCCATTGACGATAAATACAGGCAGATATTGTAACAGTACTGCACTAAGGAACTAAACTGTTCCCTGAGAGAAGTACACAACAAAATTACAAAAAAATACAGATACATAATCATATAACCAATGTGTTCACGAGGGATTACTGAAAGTACTAATTTATGAAGACATAATTACAGAATTAGACTGCGATATCAACATTTCCACATGTCAATGCAATAGATTTTTTTTAGATCGATATATCATCAAACCGAACTACCAGACACAACACACCACAGAACACCAGAACCAGAAAAAGGAAGAGGACGGGAATAGAAGACGAAAACGACAGCTCATCTCAACAATATTTTTTTGAAAGAAATAAGTAAGAGGAATTGGCGCAAAAAGACTCAAGACACACACTTCATCTGAAAACCCATCTAATTTCTATCCAGTTTTGCAAAGGAGCACTTCGTTGGGACTTTCCAGAAACAAGTGGCAGGTGACCTAACAATAATCCCAGATAAACAGATTAAATTTGAACCTCATGAAGCAGGAGCGATAAGGTATCTTAGTTACACCAGCAGATAATGGAGGGGTATAGTCATACACAAGCTAGATTACTGGACAGAGGCTGTGACACTATCATCAGACCTCTGACATTTAAATCGTTCAGTTCAGAGTCTACACAGAAATATCAAAACAACTTACTGGCATATCTTAAAAAAAGGACCAAGTACAAGTGCATAGAATACTTAAGGATATGACTTTTAGATGAAGAAAACAAAAAAATAGAGAATTGTGTTTTTATTTTCAACTAAAAAGTCATGAAACGACAAATAGTCCATTAGCAACAAGCTTTAGTACTGTGCATACAGCAGGACCGTGAGGAAGACCTAACACTGCTTCCAACGGTGACCACTAACATATTAATGCAAATGAAAATGCGAAACTACAAGTCCCAGCATGCCTTACTAGCTATCAGCTGGCTACCTACTGGCAAAGCATGCTGGGGCTTGTAGTTTCACAAGACCTGGAGAGCCACAGGTTGACCAGACCTGCATTAATGGGTACCTCTGACTGCCCCAACACAGATCCTGGAGCTTCATCTGTGGAAGGAAGAAGCATGGTTGGCCTTATTGCCTTTTTTATATTCCATGTTCTATAATGTGCCTGGAAAGCCAGAGACAGCAAACTGAATTTCTGATCTGTACCATTACAAGCTGCACACGACCTTTTATCCCCATTGGGACACTACAAGAATCAAGAATCTATAGCAGCCAGAGATACTTAGCTGGCGACATAATCGATAGAAACTAAACATTCCATTGGAATTTTGTGTTTTCTAATATTATAGATATTCTTAGTGTTGGATTGAGGCTCCCACTCCCAGCATTAATGCTAATGCTGGGAGTGGCTGCTACTCCATGTGGCAGCATTAGGCAAAGAATACTAATAATAATAATGACATAATTATAATTGAATAACTAATATATTATTATTATTATTAATTTTTATTTATAGGGCGCCACAAAGTATCCGTAGCGCCGTACAAGGACAAACAATGGCACAGTACAAGGTGAAACAGCACAGTACAAGTAACAGTAAGCACTATAACTCTGGGGGCTCAGGCACAGCATGAAAGAGAGGGAGGGAGGGGAAAAGTGAGTACAGGCAGGTAACTATGGCCCAAGAGGGGGGACACGGATGACAGGTTGAGAGTCACTGAGGGGAGCGGAGAGAAGCGAGAGGAGACAGAGGGAGGAGACATTAGTTAGATATATCTAACTAATACTCTAATAAGAGATACATTGACTTATCTTTTTTTTTTTTTTTGCGCCAACCAAGAAGTGGTTAAACCTCTCGCTTCATTTCAGCGCGGTGTATGAGAACCAAGACAGCGCTATGATTACATAGAAACTGCTGCCCTTTAAGTACGGCTGACCATCCAGAAAAGCAGAGCAAGCTAGTATGCTTGGAAACTTACTTTCTGCACAAAGTGCACAGCTCTACTTCAGTTTTAGCAAATGGATTCTCTTTAAACATTTACTTGCAACAACTTTTTCCACTGTGTTTAATAAGGTGAAAAAATAAAAAAAAAAATGTTAACAGAATGTAGAATTAATTAATGGTCAAAATAATGAAGTGCAAACAGAATTTGCAGTATGAAAAAACAAAACAGAGCCTCCAGTTGTCCTCCCCGAGAGCATAAATATGTTCTCCACAAAACAAGTAACGCAGTAGTACTGTACACCGCTAGAGAGGATCCAGGACTGAACCCAGGGAATGGATGGAGACAACCAGCAGTCATAGAGCAGCGTTTTCATGGGAATATTAGCTTAATCTTTATACTTTGCTGCGAGTCTAATAACGGACTTTTATGCACTGTTCCTTATTAACGTAGGTCTTGTTTTCTTTCATACAGAAATTCCTGTTTAGAATGGCAGTGTATCTCAAAGTTTATGGCTTCTGTTGGTAAACCAGCTGCAGAACCTCGGTGATAATTACAAACCAGCTCCAACTTCTTTAATGTCGTCTTTAGAATGAGTCACCCCCTAGTAAATGGGAAAAGAACCCAGGCAACATTTGCTAATCGAGTGCTGGCCCTAACCACATTATCTCAAAGTCAAAGGGTCTTTGGGTCTCACACACACTTGCTTAGTCTGCTGGACTAAGTACTTAAGAGTAAGAGTTAGGACCACCATATTAGCAAAAGCGCCGTAGAGTGGTGGGTGGCTTTAACATACATTTGCAAATGTGTGCAACTAAGACTTTTGTATTTTTTATTTACAATACAAATGGCAGATCTTTTGCTGGCTATAGCAGTGTGCTGGGGGATCTCTCTGTGTGTTTGTTCCTTTCAGGATAACCCCACCCTTTCAAGCACCTGCTATGAGCCTATAAATTGATTGAGCTACTTCCACTTCTGTAACATTTTTTAATCGAACATACCAAGGCTGTCACAGTAGGGAACATCTTGGACATTTCACGCAGCAGGGTACAAGTCCTGATATCCCACAATTCCATGGGCTTGTCTTTAAACACCACAACCAGATACTGCCTGCAATACACATGGACAGATATCAGGATAGAGAATAATGTATGGTCCTTCGATCCCTCTGTGGTAGGAGGAAAATTAGGGGGGGTATTCAATTGTTTCTTTTAACGCGCTAAAACCAAAAAAAACGAGCGCTCTAAAAATATTACCGTTAATACGGTAATTACTCGCTAAATTTCATCTCGCAGCTCCCTGAGCAGCGAGCTGAAATTCAGCCCGCTGGCAGCGAGTAAGTACCGTATTAACTGTTTACGCGCGCAAAATTACCGTATAATATGAAGTTTTTTTTAGAGCGCTCGTTTTTTTTGGTTTTAGCGCGTTAAAAGAAACAATTGAATACCCCCCTAGCAATGCAGTTGTAGAAAATAAATGTTAGCTAAATAGGTGAGTTTTCCACATAATATTCCTGCTAAATAGTATAACTCATTCTTTACCAGCACTTACTTCAAATTAGATACTTTAATCATCTCCATGGGCTGTTCATCATTACCTCTCTCCCCTCTGAATGCCATATTTCTGCCTGGAATTATGAAAAAAAGATGTTCATGGTATGTGCACAAGACGGAGCCATACAATCATCATCATCTATTTATATAGGACCACTAAATCCGCAGCGCTGTACAGAGAACTCATTCACATTAGTCTCTGCCCCACTGGAGCTTACAGTCTAAATCCCCTAACATACACACACAGACCGAGAGAGACTAAGGGCAATTTAATAGCAGCCAATTAACCTACCAGAATGTTTTAGGCGTGTGGGAAGAAACCGGAGCACCCAGTGGAAACCCACGCAAACATGGGGAGAACATAAAAACTCCACACAGATGAGGTCATGGTCGGGAATCGAACTTATGACCCCAGTGTTGTGAGGCTTTGGACAGAAATACCCCCGCTTACTACCCTTCACTGACATTGAAAGATGATATCAGCATGGAACTCAAATTGAAAACACACATTATCAGCAGAGGGCAGTACATACTTCAGTATCATGATATATGTGCCTTCATTCCAAATGCAAGGCAAAACAAGCCAACAACTGCATACCGACTGACAGCAAATTTCAACCAATGGCTCAAGAAGCCAGTCCATGAGAACCCTACAAAGCAGGAGAGTGGAGTGGCGCAAAGAGCACAGGCAGCGGACTACCGAAACCCGAGTGCTTCGTTCCAACAATGAAGGGTTCTGTAATGTTGTGAGGCAAACTTTCATGGCATGTTTTGGGTGTACTTATTCCCTTTGAAAACAGGGTACCTCACTGCTACTTAATTGTACAGAGTGATCATCACCCCATGTTGCAGCATTTCTACCCGGACAGTAGGGTTGTCTCACAGAATGCCAATGCTGCCAACCACAGAGCACCTGTTATCTCCCAATCATTTGACGAGCACGACACTAATGTTATGGAGAGGTCATGGCCTTCTCACTCACCAGATCAAAACCCACTCAATTATTTTGGGGATATTTCGGAACAATGCCAGAGACTGTATTTTCCACCACCACCCATCAGTTGCTTGAATTTCATGCGTTAAGAATGGTGCTACACTCCTCCTGCACAACTTCAGACATTGTATGGGCTGTATGTGCCATGTCATTCAGTCTACCAAAGTCATATTGACACTTCTATTTCTTGGTCCAGCACCTGTAATATGTGTACACACACACACACACACACACACACACACACACACAAATACACCCACACACACAAATACACCCACACACACCCACACACACACAAATACACCCACCTACACACACTTAGAAACATATTGCATCTGACATTGCACGAAGTCTGCCAATATCTTTGTAATATATATAAGATTTGTGTATATAGAATTTGGTGTAAATTTGTTAAATTAACATATATTGCAATGTGTGGAACTAACATTCCCTGTCTTTAATACAGAAGAGACGTTAGAACAGCATTAATTGTGTATTTGGTGAGTGCAGAGTATCAGTGTTGTTATAAATAGCTGGAGACTAATAGTTCGCCAACAATTGTAAATACAGTAAAGTAACAGAGTAATAAAAGTCAGGCAAATAATAGAAGTATTAGTAGAACAGATTTTATTCTCTACCAATAACTACTTAGCCCACGTATACATTAACAGTCATTTCATTTGAACACCTTGGGGAGGGTAGAATGTTAGTTTGACATTTTGAGAATTCTGTGCTACAAAACTAGCAGTCTCACATTTCGCCTCTCTGTTTAATAATTCAACTTGTGAAAGCAGAGTCTCCTGCCAAGCACTGTGTGAAACTAGATTACTTCAAATATAGGGAACAAAATAAGGCTTAGTTAGGAATGCAGACACAGGGCCTTCTAATTAATAATTGGGTTATGTTTCTGCAGCAGCTTTGTGGCGAGATCAGAGAAAAGACATAAAACACCCTTTATGTTTGTTTTTTTTCCACTTTGTTTTCTTTGTTCTGTGTTTCACTGAATATTTATACAAAAAACAGAGTCTGCACTCAAAACATTACGGATGATGTTCAAAGCATTTATTTCTCTGGGGCACACAACAAGATAAGCCTTTTAACACATTGGGCCTGATTAAAGTCCAAACCTAACTAGCACGCAAGTCACGGTTTAAGAAAAGAGGGCGTAACTTGCGCGTAGCTCCGACAGCACACAAGTGGCTCTCAAGATACGTTTGCATTTGAATCTGGGTGTAAGTACGCTGTGACTAAACAGGCACTTGCTATATGTAGACAGATAGAATTTTGCAGATGTTGTCAATGCGCACTATACATACAATGCATTTTTATAGTCTATGTTGCATACACATGTTCTATGCTCGCTAGTGGCACACATATGTGTACTTTTTAAATCAAAGCCTATTCTGTGTGAGTCACCACTATCAGATGGCACTCACACCTGCCCTAGTGGGTGCAATGGATAAGTCTGAAACCAAGCGTGCTTGAATTGACCGCATCCGTGTTGGAACGCTCTTACCTACGCGAGTCCGCCCCTACACTCTCCCCATTCCACCGCTCAAGTCACAGGCAGCCATAAGTGGAATTTGCGTTCCAACATGAATTGCATACAACTGCGTTCATGCTCAGAAGCTGACCTTTTTCTGATGAACAGAGGTATTTCACGCAAGATACCCTACGTAAACGGACATATGTCTGAACATGAATCATGCCCCACGTGGATACTAAACAGTAAAAGCCATTAGCAACAATTGTTTAAAGTGCAGAGTATGCTTTATACTGCACAATCATCACGTGGTTAGCGCCGTATACAGCTTTGCACATCAGGTGTTTGCACAATCTTGTGAGAAATAACAGCTGAACATTAGGGCGTGGGTAAAGTTGGCCACACTTCTAGTAATTTGGAGAATACTGTGCAGATATCTGCACATATGTGGCCCTAAAACCATCATCCAGTTCAATCAAGATCAGATTAGGAAGAATAAAACTTCCTATGGGCCGATGATCATCAGTGTGTAACTGCAGTTACTGCCTGAACACAAACATCTTGCATCTTGTTCGGCATGTTTACTGAACTACTGTCAAAACAGTCTTGGTGCGGGCTAGAAGTTGTTGTACGTAAAGCGTTTGTCAGAGTTCCTGGGGTCTGTTTTCACCATTGTTCCCTGACATATCTGGCTGATAATAGTGCTACACTGTGATAGCACATTAAAGCACCGACTATATATTATTATTCTTATTGTTTATTTATATAGCGCCACAAGATTATGCAGCGCTCTACAGAGAATATTTGTCATCCACACCAGACTCTGCCTCATTTAAATTGCCTAACACACAAGCACACAGACACAAGCATCCAATTTAGTCAGCAGCCAATTACCCTTCCAGTATGTCTTTGGAGTATGGGAGGAAATTGGAGCAGCCAGAGGAAACCCACACAAACATGGGAGAACATACAAATGCCAAACTGGTCAGGAATTGACCTCATGATCCCAGCGTTGTGCTGTACCATACTAACCACTACTGTATGCCACCCTGCTGCCCAACTCGTGATAAGTGCAGAGCACTGCATAGCTGTTATAAAGAGCAAGATTAATAAACTCACTAAAGGGGATTTGGGGGATTGTGAGATGTAGATTATGTAGCTGAAAATACCTTTAAATGATTCTCTTTTCTTGTAATACCCTTGCAAGAAGCACTGGGCTACCTAGGTTTTAAAAGTTGTTGTTTTCACACCATAGTGTTTCTTTATGACAACTTCTTTACATACAATACATAACAAGACGTTATACAGTCCCTAAAGAGGAATAAAGCTATCCTAAGCCTTTTATAGAGGCACAATATAAATAAAGATGTAAAGATAAAGCACATGAAAAAGGTTCTGAATATCCTTCACAAGACAATATTATAGTAACAGTAGATGGAGTAATTTGGTGGACAGCACTGCAGGGTACGGCGTTATCAGACCTGACCACAGCACTTGTATGATACAATAAGTGACAGATAGACGGCTGCTGGGTAGCGGACGCAGACAATGCTGTATAACACTCACCTGTAGGAAGGTCCACCAGCTGTAGCTCATTTCTCACCAGTCCCAGATTGTTTGGGGTCGAGATGGCAAAAGACAAGAAACTTGTGAGACTGGTCCATTCAATGCCTCTGAAGTGGGAAGAACAGCCACAGACAAACATACTATGTTTTACTTACAGTGACATGAGCAAATGTATCAAAGAAGCAGCTAATTAGTTGGTGTAAAACGACATGGTTACACTCGCTGTGAAGCAAACTTTAGTGGCATAAAGTGGTGTTTCCTTTGAATTGTTCGTTGCACAGTATATTGTATTTGTTACACTATGCTACCATAAAAAGCCGATTTCCCCCCCACACACACCAAAAATGCAGATGTGCATATCTCAGATCAAACATTCACTAAATGTTAAGCAAACCATCTGCACAGACCAATGTGAAACACCTGGAAGTGTCTCTTGGAATAAATGTTAAAATGTTTAATATGCTCCGTGTGTCCCTATTTAAGGGGTGATGGGATTTGCCTCACTACAGGAACATTCCATTGTGCTGCATTATACTATAGCGCTCACCTGACTTCACAAGAATGTATGTTTAACTCTTTGTGTAGCAGTCCGCTGGTCAGATTATACACAAAGACTGAGCCATTGCTGGTACCTGTAAAATACAGAGATCCTGTATGAATATTCTTTAAGCACATTCCGAGATAATTTTTTTCTAACACTGATGTACATTCCACTTTAAAATATTCCACCAGGCTCCTGAATCTTGAACAAGTTATAAAGCTGCCGTTCCAAACAGCTTATGTGCTTTTATTTTTTGCAACTAAAATCAGAGGAGCCGTTTTTATCCATTAGTAATTTGACAACTACTGAATGCACCATCTATATCTCAATTACGCAACTATCATGCTTGCTCTACTAAATGATCAGTCGTCTTGTGTGTGTGGGCATCTTCCAACTGCCCTAACAGGCTACAATAGAGTGAGAAGCGATCAAGGCGACTGCCTGAGAAGCTGTACGTCCAGATCTGGTCAGACTTAGCCACCCACAGGAGAGGGGAATTCTAGTGGTCAATCCGGGAGTTATTACTTGGCCTTTAAAGCACTGACTGTCATTACCGCCAATAGCTACAGAACACACTAGAATGATATTGGCTAATACACTATACAATAAGGCTTACTTCCCTGATAATATAGATCACTTACCTACAGCCAGAAGAGGCTTGTACTGATTAATATTCTTGGTGGTAAGAGGAGGGCACATTCTTGCCACAAATGGAGGCTGAGGCAGCCCAGATAGGAGGCCGGTGAGCAGGAACTTCAGGTGCACTTCTTGAGGGGAGCTTCCAGAATGCAGAGAGTCACCAGACAGTAGGCTCTGCCCAGCTGCAAAGAAGGTAAGAATAGGTTTGGTGAGTGAGGGAATGCAGACAACATTCACTGGCAGGTGAATAACCATTAGATGATCTCTGCAAAGGTCACATCACAGTCCAACCTCCTAACACTTTAGAACCCCTTTCGTTAAAATAAATACTTCCTAAATACTGCTTACTTTAGCCTCATTTAATGCTTAAATAATTCACGAGAGGGAGGATTTTCTTTGGCACTTTCACCTAAAACGTGTTTCTCTGCTTAAGTGCTTAATGGAGGCACAAAATGGACTGAATTACCAGTGTAGGAAGAGTGCGAGAGCCCTGAGCTGGTGCAAGAGTCCTTTAGTGGCATGGAAGTGCCCATGCACCCTTCTGCACAGCACAGACCTTCCCTAAAAATTCACCCTCTACACCCTTTTATCGCAGCAATCACACTATATTTTCTGCACTGCTCCACAAAGATGTGACTACAGTGATCTCCTCAGAAAACTTTGCCAGCCAGGTGGGGGGCAGTTGTAATACTTTGTAATAATAGTGAAAAATGTTGGAGGTTATTGCCCACACTTGCCAGGACTGGTCAGACTGGCGGTCAGTGGTCTAACACACACTGCTGGCTGTGGTGCTCACATAGTGCCTGTTCTAATAGGAGAAACAATGGTTCATTCTATTATAATAGGACTGGGCTTGACAGAACCATTGGCTCTGCTACGGATTTCACCCCCAGACCAGCAATCTCTCTCCTTACTGTTTCTGCTCTACTCCCAGATTTTGCTATATCAAGTTGGATCCATGCAGAACTTTCTTCCCTTGCGCAACTATTTGGCCCTGGGGGTCTCTGCTCCTTTGCGCAGCTGCAGGAAACATATGTCATCTCGTCTAAGGACTTTTATAAATATCTGCGGCGTTGGATCAGGGACCTTCAACAGCAAAACGGTCCATTACTCCCATCTCCACCTTTCTTCTCCACTAAACTGACTAGGGCTAACAACAAAGGAAGCATCACCTTTTGGTACCAACAACATCTTTCCTCCATACCTGCCATCCCTAAACACACTTCCCAAAGTAGGTGGGAAGTGCACCTCAACATCTCCCTTCCCCCAGCTCAATGGGATCATATATAAACTTTTATATCATACTTACCTTACCCCAGCCCGTCTCCAGAAGATCTGGCCTAACCATTTTGAATTCTGTTGGCGCAACTGTGGAGCGGTGGGGGACCTTCTCTATGTATTCTGGTCGTGCCCCGTTATCCAACCCCTTTGGCAAAAAGTATTTGACCTTGCTCAGAGAGTCACCTCCGTATCGTTGACTCCACTCATCGCCCTCCTTCATTTATACCCTGAACAACTGCCCAAACATTACACATATGTCTGGGACTATATTTTAGTAGCCAATAGAGCGGCTATAGCTAAATTTTGGAAACAGCCATTCCCTCCTACCCTCCATAAAGTTATTGTGAAGACCCACTTTAGTTTTCATATGAAGACATTATATGCCCCTTACTATACAGTACCATCCTCTCCTATCATTAAGTGGATTCAGTGGCACGTATTTGTACTGACGGCGAGGGTTCCAGACTTATTTGCCCCTCAGAAATACTCGATCCACCTACTCCTGATCCGGCTGGCCCATCTCTGGCTCCTAGCTGAGTTATAAGTGCTATGGTTACCTCCCTCTTACACCCTTCAGGGCATTGCTGATATATAACCATGTTTATGCCCTGTGGTTAGCTATACACTTATATCTGCTCCCTACTATGTACCCTTCCCTTCTTCCCCCTTTTCTTTCTGTATCCCCTAACACTTTAAAGTTTAATAAAAATTATTAATGTTAAAAAAAATAATAGGACTGGACTCCAAGAGCCGGGTGAGAAGTAAAACCAGCTGGGTGAAGCACCTGGGAAATAGGTGCTGGAGAGAACACTGGACTACTACCCCTTAACCTGTCCAACTCCGAGTCTTGGCCTGTGCAAGCTTCTGCTTCTCTGCAATCTTTCTCCACATACCTATGCATATGGAAACCTAGGTGCACCAGCTGGTATCTAGGTGCACAGAGGGAACTAGTGGATTTTGCAGTGCGCATCTGACGTTTTGTGCTTCATAAATGACCTCCTATCACTGGGACACATTGATTATTTGCACATGTAGGAGCTCCTCAGCCGGACTAACCAGCAAAGCTTCCACAGGACAGGCAGTTTATATGATCAGGCCAGTCATGGTCTACATATTTCCTCAGCCAATGAAACTAAACTGGAAAGAAAATCACCACCAGCCACAGAAAATATTTGATTAGATTGTTACCCTTCATGCCCCACTGATTCCAGTCGACATACTGTCAAATTTGGTCATATATATGTGTTGCCAAACTGGTCTGATTAGATTGCCCCTAGATTAGACTGAACATCTGTATGTAAATGTGTGTAGCTGCTTTAGTGTACCATTAATGAGGAATATTACAGGATCTACTTACTGAGGAGGTGTCAAACAGTAAAGCTAAAATACTAAATCATTTCAATCTCTGGCACAGAAGACACATTAATAGAAACCATCATTAAAGACTGCTGCAGTAAGACCGACAGGCGGTAACAAGAGTGGGCAGTCTCTTACCGATCATACTGTCCAGCGAGAGATCAGGGCGTTTTCTCTGGAGGACCCCCACCGGTTTCCCACAGAAGGAATGGGGGGCATATAAAGCACCAGCATTTGAGTTGCTGTAGAGTACAGGCAAGCATTACAATGTGTCATAATTACACAAAATACATTATACCAATATAAATTACACTGTGTTAGAATTACATCCTATCATTATAAGACATCGAGCAACAAACATTACCCTGAATAGAATATCAAATGTGAATTGTCTAAAGCTTTTATCTTATTGTTCCTATATGTTATACCATTTCCAATATATACAATGTTAAATGTCTTCCTATAGCCACTGGTGCCAATTTACACAGGTCTTCAGGCTTTACTTGATTAAGGCAAGATATAGAGGGATAATGAGGACAGAGGCAGCGCTATAACCTTTTGATGCATTGAGGAAGGCTATTAGATGTGGCTTCACACATAATGAGGATACACCAAATGTAATTTAACCCAAGATAACCCCTTTGCTACGGCAGAACAGAGTAGACCCATTTATGTATCGCATAATAGAGTTGGTTTATGATAACAATAACTCTTTAATCTGAATATACCCAACTGCAGAACATATGGTAATTGTAAAGGAGATACAGGAGGCTAATAACAGATTGCTGCAGGGAATCCTTCTGTGTCTTATGGAAATGGCAGCATTCCGTGAAACGACAGATAATGACTTGATTATGCCTACAAGCTGAACTTTAATAATCCAGAATAAACACTGCACGCATGAACTCAATACACCAGCAGAGAATGTTAAATACTAAGGGAGAGAGTCCAAGATAAAAGATACATATGCTTATTTCACATCCATAAAAGCAGCTAGTGGTAACATTAATAGTCATTTATTGTCCCACTGGAAGACATCTAAAAGCATTTCTATGGCCCCAACACTTTAGAGTTTAATGTAACATTTGTCAACTTGAATGTGTGACAGACAGGTATGTGTCCTTATAAATGGTCTAGCCCAGTGATGGGAAACTGGCCCCCGAGACTTAACATGCGGTCCCCAGCTTCTTCCTGCTTTATGATCAGATCTGCTTGTTATAGCTTGTAACAATTATATCAGTACATAATGCCTGCTGATGTGTTGTCACTGACAGGTGTCTCTTTCTATGATTAAACGTATGGGTGTAACTTATTACTGAGATTAAGGGAGGGATTCAATGTTTCAAAAATGTGTGCGCGGGGTCTCCGAAACGGTCGCGAGACACGTCGCGCAGATCTTTTTAAAACATTTCCCATTTTTGCTCGCACCCCACAGAGGTGCAAGTAATATGGGGAATGAGCGGATATTTTTACCATAGAAATACCTCGCCCAATTGAATTTTTCGCCAATGTGTGAACTCTTTAAAAGTTACAGGGCCACCGATGAGGTCTGTTGATGGGTATCGCGTTGCCTATCACTGGCCTAACCTAACACAAAGCTTGGACATCATATAAAACAAAGTATATAAACATACTGATGAAAACATTTGTTACTTAGGATTTTTGTACAAAGGCAAAAATACATTTTGGAAAGTATTGTTGCAATGAAACGTTGATGTCTTGGATGGTAATTTCCCATCTAAAGAGCAAATCCATTCAATTCAACTATTGACATCACTGAATATCTCTATATATGTATTCCTGTTGGTAATACTATGAAATTTGACTTGAACAGGTGGTCATTGCCCAATCTTCTGGCTCAGAAGGAATACAGAATAATAAAATGCATGGGTACTTTTGCACACCTTCCTTGTGGCTCTAAAGGTAACCAATTAACACAAGCAAAAATTCCCTGTACTGTCTTGTCCTTACTTACCACTGCACCTGTAATGATTCCTGCCTGCCCTTTACAAAGAGCTATAGCCATACACAGGCCAATCCATACAAGTAGGGTCCGCAGCAGCACAAACAGCTTGCTATTGGGCAAGTCCTTACAAAATTTTAAGGGCATGTAGTGTTTTATCGCCAAATGTGGCTGCATTGGGTCAGTTCACATCTATCACAGCATGTGTGGCCAAGTTTTAGACAGTGTACAAGGTGTATCTGATACAAGACACAACGTTTAATTGATGTGGTAATGTATGTCAGTTATGCTTTCTGTGATATTGTCGAGCAAAGCTTCTGTGTAAGTATCCACCAATCTGCAGACTGTGTGATTAGCTTCCCAGTGTTCTATTACCACCAATGTACTGTACAATCTCTGGCTCTAGGATAATATAAGAAAGAGAAGCACCACCATCCTAATATCTGCAACAGTCAGCATGTTGGACAGATTTAGTCATCTGTAGACAAATCAGTTATGTCCGGTATATTGTAGGTCAGGCTGTGTTATATATGAAAGTGTAAAAGTGATGTTAATAGAACTAGAGTTCCATATGTCATATATGAATGATGAGACGTTCACATGTTCGATTTTCAAGGCAGGAAATTGTTATCACAATATCAAATCATTACTTAAAATATCTAGAATACTTAAATATAGTTTTTTTTTTGTTTGTTTTTTTTTTTACATAGTTTATTAAGCAATGTCCTAAAAAATTGAATTGGCACAGGGTTATGTGGTATACCCCATATAGTTTTCCCAAATGCGTTATTGGCATAGCCAGGACTATCTGCAGTTTGTGTTTTGGAGACATAATTGGTTGTAAATTTTGGGAAGTACGCTGTTTTTCCCCTGAATAATAATAATAATAATAATAATAATAATAATAATAATAATACTACACAATGCCTAATCTATTTGCTTGTTATGTTGTAAAATGACCCCTTTAGTTGTGTGTTAAGTGTTTGCCAAACATGTTAATCATTTTGTCTTACATTAAATCTCCATAAATAAAGTACATGAAACAAATGAATGAAGGGCAAAGTGCACCTGCAGTTTTATATGTCTGATACGAAAGACTAAGTAAAAGTCAATTACAATGTACAGTTATTTGCACACAACATATTTCAGAAGATC
The DNA here is from genome assembly GCF_038048845.1 of Mixophyes fleayi. Classification (NCBI taxonomy): domain Eukaryota; kingdom Metazoa; phylum Chordata; class Amphibia; order Anura; family Limnodynastidae; genus Mixophyes; species Mixophyes fleayi. The sequence continues at coordinate 37,705,404 of NC_134407.1, forward strand.
AGCTATAAACGTGTGATCGTTCCTGCTATAATGCTGTGCACGTTATCTGAATTAGCTCTGTGTGCACAGTCCTGGGTAGGTTGGGGCTCCTGCCACACTAAACAATAATTATTTAGAGCCGGTCTGTTGAAAGCTGGCAGTCTTAATGCAGTTTGTTTCTCAGGTGGGCAGTGAGCATCCTTCTTCCAAACCGTGGGATTTTCCCTACTCTTAAGAGTAATGAATAATTTAAATACTTATAACAACCCAAAAGAGGGCTTAGTTCTTGCAGACATTAAAAATGTGAATTTAGAAAAAAATGGCACAGCTTTAACACTCAGTAAATGTAGCATACGCTTAGTTCTACACTGTCTGCTCAGATTATCTCCACCTAATGTGTATTTGTGTGTAGGTCTCTAACGCGTACGACTCTCGTCTACAGCAGACGTAAGCACCTGGAAAAATCTGGAAGACTTTAGACATTTGTAGTTGCCTCAACCCCTTAAGTACCACATGTGTTTCCTTCTTATGCCCAGAAGTATTTTCACTTTTTCTCTTTAAATCATTGCCATGAGGAAGAACTTCATTCACAGTCTACCCAAGTAAATGTGACTACATTCAGGGACTCTCGCTTTTCTATGGAAACCACAGGGATGACCTCACCGAGGTTCACAGAGGCGCAGAGGGTTGAACGCTGATTGACCTGCATAGTATTGTACTATGTATGTGCAGGAGATATCACTTGTTATGGTTTCTGGATGGTAGCCTCCTGTGGGGGCAGTAGGCCACCTGCAATACACTAGGATGTAACTGTACCCCTGGTTTATAAAGACAACATGTATCCCAGTACTTTAACTCTGGGAGGGCGTCATAAAGTCAAAGATTTACTCCACCCCAAACTAATAAGGGAGATATGGATGGTCTACAAAATCAGTCAAACCTTACTGGCTACACTCCAGTTGCTGGATATGCCGGGTTCCACTCACTACTGGTCTGACACACTCTACTCCTCTTTCTGTACACCGACATAAGAAGATCACAAGGAGACACACTGACGTCAACGTGGCCTGTTTGGCGAAGGCAGAGCTGGAATAGTGGAGTGTGGCAAAGCCCCAGCAGATTCAGAGAACTGGGAATAGCAGCTAAGTAAGTGCTTGTTTGTACAAAATCCAAAACTTAATTGTCAATTATAGGTGGAGTTATCCTTTTATATCTTAATTCCTCAAGACTTTTCTACTTCATTACCCTTCTATTTTACAGAAAATTCACCTTATTACATCAAGACAAACTTTTAAGGAAGAAATTAAATAATGTGCCGATAAATATCTAACAGCTGATGAGTCAGTATTGAGCACACGTGTGACCAATATAGACATATACCTAGCCGCACAGCGCACCTTAAACAGACAATGGCCCCTTACACACTCTGGTCACACAAGTCATCACCTCTTGTTCCTTGGTGTACTGATGGCAGCAATAACACAGTAGCAGCGAAGAGGGAGAATATTTCCTCCTTTCACTGCATCACTGCACTAATCACAGGAAGTAGAGCCACGAGACTTGTGTCTCCCAACTGCCTCCTGTAATCAGTGGCAGAGCATGGTCAGTGACAGGAGATTTAGGGATGGGAATGAAGTAGACTGGGAACCAGTAGGTGACGTGAGACTCATCTCTGCCGCCCCTACAAAGCTGCCACCTGCGGCGAGGTTCTCACATCGCCTAAGGGAAGAAACGGCCTTTTCCTTAAAACAACAAAACAAACATTATATAGGGTGATAATGCTGTGCAGCTTCAACACTACACGCACAGATACAATACTCTCTTATGATAAAGGCCAACATATAATTGGTAGATGAACTAATAAAAGGGGTCTAACCAAACCATAAAATGGACTAACAGTTATATAACATGTGAAGATAGAGTAAAGCAACATGGTACATAATGTTTCCAGTATATAACTAATCAACCACAAATTAATATGGACACAAAAATGTGACGTACTTGGTTAAATGATCAATTTCAAGTGACCATTAAAATAAATTGGGCAACCTATCTGAGGATTAACAAGGCCCACACTAACGAGAAGTGCAACCATTTGTGAAGAGGGAAAAATTAAATATGCAACTAAGAGCATAAAATGTCATTCGTATTTAATAAGATTGACATTATTTGCAAAGGTCGTGCATTAAGAACAATCATCTTGTAACACACAAAGAAAGAAAGAGTTCCCGTATCATGGCACTATGTGTCTCTGTTATTTAGGTTAGTTGCACACTATGGTTCTCTATTATCAACTATTTTATGATTTTAAATGCTCTCTTCAATGTTGTTCTACACGATTACCAGGATTATGGTGTGCATAGGACAAGAATGTGCCCTTAATGAATCTGGTTATTATACTTTTGAAAAAGTGTACAAAAGAAAAAACTTTAAATTAACAACAAAACAATATAATTCAAGAAGTAAAACCTGGCATTCCGGATCTTCCTCCCGGGCACAATGGACTTCAGTTCCCATATCATGACCCGACCATCGCTGATAATAAGGGCTACGGTATTCTCGTTAATAGGGTTGCAGGTTATGCTGTAAGGACGGACTGTCTTAGTTACCCGGATGGCGTCACACTGACAGCGCAGATCATAAGTCATCTCTGGCACTGGATCAGAATCTGGCAAAAGAAAGAACAAAATTAGTTCAGATTGAGCGCACATTCGTGGCGAGAATGATGAATACAGCCCTTTAAACCACCCACAGAGTTTAATTTATTCAGCTCAAAAAACAGCAGTTTGCAGACTTTTCCTTGTAATTTCAACAAATTTTACATCTATTGTTGTAAATGTTACAATGATTTCTCAGGAATAAAACATTACACCTGAAGCTCCGTTTCTCCCCACCACGTAAAGAAAAACAAAGACGTTTTTTAGGTCAGACGCCCTTTAGAGTTTTGAGATCACGGTGTACAAAGCTGTATGAACAGGACTTAGAAATGATGTTCGGGAGGGAAGACTTAATTCAGAATCTGGGTTTCTGGCTCTGCCAGCGAGTCTGATCCGCGGGTGTCCCAGAATCCTCATTAATTCTTCAGAGAACTGTATGTGCTCATTGCCTCCCATGCTGGTGTTTGGCACATCAGCAGCTGTTACACTATATAAAATTGATGCTGCTGCCCTTTCTCCTTATTTGGTTTTGCAGGTTTTTTTGCTTTTATTTTTTTTAAACCTGCTTCGTTCAGCTACCATGGTGATAAAACGTTGCACGCATTGGTATTAGGAGCAGGTGATTAATCTTCATGTCAACCGGATAATCCTATGTGAGAGAATTCAATAATACCCTCAAGTGGAGAGTTCTGCGCATAAAGTTTTTCCCCGCTCACTAGCTTAGTAACACTGGTCTTTTACCATCTGGTGCAATGTAATGTTTCCTTATCAGACTGGACAGAAATATCAGGATTAACCGCATTTGCAGCATACAGCACTTTATATGATCATGTTATTCCCCACAATTATACTGTAATATATTTGTGTTGGTCTTACAACCTAATATTTTCTGCAGTCAGTATTGCATTAATACATTTATTTTAGCTTGTAGGGGATAGCTTGCATTTAGAGCAAGGGTAGGTAACCTGCAGCTCTCCAGGTATTGTGAAACTACAAGTTCCAGCATGCTTTGCCAGTAGATAACCAGCAGATAGGTGGCAAAGCATGCTGGGATTTGTAGTTTCACAACACCTGGAGAGCCGCAGGTTGCCTACCCCTGATTTAGAGTGTACATATTTTTTAGAAACCATCCAACAAAGTATATCCAGGCAGTGGGACGGTTTACTGTAATAAGACTAAGAAGAGGTTTATAGTTTGGGGTTCAGGTGACAGATTAGGGTAGGGATAGGCATAGAGATTGGCCGATGCATCACTAAATTGTGAAAATAGGCTTGGTCACTGAAGTAATTGATATGAGGGGATCCAAGACAGACACATTTCCCTCAGTGACCGAATAGTTGGTCTTGTGCAAATGCCGCTATTGCTCATTCAATAAACTACCCTCTTCACATGCCTATGTAGGGTATTTTTCAACTTTGCACAGTAGAAGTATTGGTATAATAATGTAATAGCTGTGATCAGTCATGGAGACCACGGGATGAACACTGCTCTCACCTGCATCCTCACTTGGTGCTCCTGAGCTTCCACAGCTTTGTCTACCCACACGTAGTGTAATACAGCCATTCTCATGCAGACAGAAGAGGACGTCCCTCTGGAAGCATGGGGTCACCTAGACAGGGAGATATCAGGCTGAGGAATTAGTGGCGACATTACACGGTATCACAGCAAGGGATAGAAAAAAGTCAGCAAAAAAAGGGTATTTCCCACCGTTTCTAAATCTGGAAAGGAATCGATTTCAAACTTGTGGAGTTACAATGAAATGTTAGTCTGACCTTGTTAAGACTTTTCACTGTAGCTTTGCTGTAAATAATCTATATCTGGTTTACATAAGTGGAGAATTGCAAATTGTGACCACTGCATTATAAGAGTTATGTATTAATTATACCTGCAGGAACGGGACTCCAGTCCGCTCAATAGCTACAACTCCCACCGTCTGGTTCACCTCTAGATCCAGGATGAGGATTTCCCTGGGATAAAGCAGCAGCATGTGGTTGCGTTTGGAAGGCAAGTAAGACAGTTGTAGACAATCGTTCAGGGTCACAGCTTCAGCGCTACAAAATGAATAAACAGAGCGTCACAGAACAAAACAACCACTTACAGTAATGTCAGCTCCAAACATTACACTCAAATATGTGTAATACAAATGTCTTCTAATTTACTCTCATAGATTATATTATATACTAACATAGGTGTTCACATTTGTTGGGTTTAGCTCCATTTAATTACATTGCATATAATCTTGTTTAATAATATTCTAATTGACCTGAAGTGGGGACGGTTCCCCAGAAGGCTCTCTGTGTTTGTACGGTACTGCAGCGTAGTTGGTGGTAGGCAGTGATTGGCACACCCAAGGACTGGAGCTCACACACTGCTTATATTAACAGTGCTCCATTTATGCCATCATCACCTCTTATGAAGCTGGACACACTGGCAATATGCTTCTGGCTACTGACAGTCGCCCCACTTTGTATAGATGGTTATCTGTCTGTCTCCATGCAATTTAGGATTCACAACTCTTTTTTTTATACCACCACTGAATGCGATCTCTTGTTACCACCTCACTGAGTGCACCTCTAGCTCAGACAGGCTCTATTTAAGCATGTGTGTTTCGCTAAGCTATATTGATGTTTTGTCAACCAATATTTATTGTTTTTTATTGGGGTTTTTTCACATATAGAAACATGTTACTTATTGCTCTTTATTGCACAATGTTTGTTTTATACAATACTCAGTAAGAGGTACTTGGTTGACATATTTGAACTTTTTCCTGCAGGCTTATTTCAGCAAAGCCACCTTGCCCTCTGCTTGCACTCGCACCCTTGATGTTTTGGTGCATTATTTTTGTATGAAATTAATCGTTTTTAAATTTTTTCACATCACATTAGTCCTTTTGCATATATATATATATATATATATATATATATATATATATATATATATATATATATATATATATATAACTTTTATATTAACTGCAAATTCAGTTCTGAGTGGAGTAATCCTATATAAAAGGGTGAAGTGTTAAGTTATGATTACATTAGTTCATACAAAAATATGCAACATATAATTCAGTAAATGCACAGTTCAGGGCGGAAGTATATGTCAGACAATGTTGTGGTATAATTATTTACAGTCCTGGCCATGCCCCCAATGACATCAAGCCACACCTTCAATTACATTAAACCTACTAGATTAGGCCACACTAGTGAGGAAATGGGTGATAATGTGATGAACACACACACACAAAACAATAAAGACACTCCTGTGAATGACAGACATTACCAGCAAGCTTAGTAACCCTATTATAGGAAGTAAATAAATTAATTTATGTATATATTCAGCTCTTAATATTTACATTAGACAAATACAAAGGCGACTAAATAATACGTTTTTTTAAATACTGGTCCAAATTCACCAGCTATGTGGCAACAACATACAGTATTGCTGGAGTATGTTAGCAATAAAACAAAATGAAATGACCATTCCTTAGAACACATAAATATGTCTCACTACGTAATTTAATAATCATTTTGTGATGAGAAAACACATTGATGCAGATTGTACCCACCTGGGCTTCTCATTGGTGATGAGAATCTTCACCTTGTTGAGTGCTTTCTTGGCACCAGTAGCAGTCACTGGCTTTGTGTGGGCAGGGCTGGCATGAGGGCTTGAGATATAAACTTTCCTTCCACTGCTGGCTGGAGGCTTAGATGGAGAAAAGTCAGAGACAAACACAATGCCCTCGCTGGTCAGCACTGGGGGGTAAAAATTGCAAAGAAAGGTATGGTCAGTATATTGCCAGTTTCTGTAAAAGACCGGCCCAATGCCAACGTGGCAATAAGGGCATTTTAAGGGCATAATCATCTTGTCTAAAGCATGTCCATGGCTGATACTCACAGGCAAGTTGGGAAGGTTGGAAAGGGTTGAAGGAGAAGGTCAGTATGTTCTCTGCATAGCTTTTCTTCCACAGTTTGGTTCCAGTGTCTGCGTTCCATAGTACAATGAGATTGGGGGGGTGCACAGCCAGCAGCAGATCACGAGACGCATCCTGGCTCCACAGCCACTGCATGTCTGCAAGATTTATAAGTGTAAGCTTTTATGGCACAATTAGTACCCATCGTAAGTGTTTAGATAATATTCGTTTGGGACAACAAGTGCGTTTTAAACAACATCCGCACTTCAATATAAAGTAATTACTGGCTTATTAATGTAGATAAGTTTACCTAGACATTGTAAGAGATATTGTGAAATATGACTGCGATCTTGTCTTACCATGGATGGGCTTAGAGTGTTCTTGGATTTCACATCGTGTTGTGCCGGACATAACATCCCACACCACAATTTTTCCGCTGGTATCGGCAGATGCCAAACGCAGGGAGTATGGAGAGCCCAGATTGTGGTGATAGTTTTCTCTAGCCCATTTCACCTGCATAAAGAAACAAACTGAGAATTTCCACTGCAGAAAAACAGTCTATATTGTATTTAATGTAGGCAGAGTAAGAGGTCAGTAACCCAAAACTTGTTCCAGTGATATTGGCCAACTGTTATTATATGTGACCAACAGAATGAATGGAAATTAATCACATTACCATACACAACACATAACCACAGAGGTATATAGACAACTACAACATTTGCATAAGTGAAGTTTAAGGGATAAAAGAGCAAGACTTAAACAGTGATGTCAAACAAGGAGTGCAGGTGGAATGCATCTAACAACTTCCATATACTGGTACTGCCCAGACAAAGTATTACAGTTGAGTAAAGAGGAGAAAAGCCCTGATGGCTATCGTTTTAAAAAGAGAGCTATTTTGAGAAAATTTGGTTAGAAGTGAAAAAATTTACAGGGTAGATAAGTGTTAATGGGCTTCGTGCCAAGTACTGGTGGGATAATACTTTTTGAGAGGGCTTCCTGCAATATACAGGTTGGATAATACGAATAGGTTCAAGAAGGCTTTGTGACTTATGATTCTTGCTACTCATATTACAACAATAACACTGAAAGTCAACTGTGTTTCTACTAAAGTAGGTAGATAGAGCTCTTCATCCAATCACTTAGTCAGCATGTTCCCTATGCTATAGGCAAAACTATCACTTAATCCAGTATTTTCAAATATTGTAGTGTTGATACATCTATAACAAAATAACCCAGAATCATTAAAAAAAAAAATAATAATACAGTATATCTATCTAGCAAACATTGTATTATTGTGTCAGTTTTGAGGATCATGCCCCCTTCAATAGTATACATTTGAATTTGCTCTGCTCACATTCCTCACACAGAACAGAAAAAAACAAGAAAAATACCTTCATGGCCTCACGTCTAAGCATGATAAACACCATCCACAAAACAGCCAATCAATTCATTAGAAGCGATCACACTTATTGACCAGGGCGACCTGCTTACCTTGACCACATCGACTTTGTGCTTTTCTAATACTTGAAGTGTCTGTGCCGTGCTGGGGTCCACCACAAGGACTAGTGAGTGACAGCCATATGCAATTAGACCTTGACAGCCCCTATTAAGAAAGGGGGTGAAAAAGGTATAACTAGGCAATTTCCATACTTTCCAGTAGTTCTGTTTAGTAGTTACAGTAAGTTTGCCAAACAACCAGTCAAATTCTGTCTGTATAATGTAAATACTATATATCAGTTACCTGCAAATCTAAATACAGTAGCAGTAAATGTGAGGCAACTTGGTCATAAAATAATTTTGTTCCATCACTGCATCGCTCCCACATAATAGTTTCTTATAAAGAAAATCAAGTTTTCTATGGGGTATTTATTCTAACACCAGAGCCCAAAAAGTGCACACAACATATTTATAATTGAAGATGCACTCCATCCTCCCACCCCTCACCACAATGAAACATCAGAAGGTGTACAGGACCGTAAATAGAAAAACAAAAAAGGTGTGAAATCAATAGAAGCTGTACAACTTTTCTATAAACGGCACTCAGGGAAGATGACCTGCATTGCTCTGTATTTAGATCATCATTAAATAGATGATTAACAAAATTATATATATATATATATATATATATATATATATATATATATATATATATATATATATATATATATATATATATCTGCCCTATTTCTGCTGTGTCCCGATTTCATGGAAAGACCCCCCCCCCCAATAAATGTTACAGATTTGTTAGCAGTTACTAAACAAAATATTAAATACAGAAACAAGCATCCTGTATGTACCCGGATAAGACAAGGGAACCATGCCTGCAAGCTATAGTCATGCCAATCCCAGGCCTTATGGACTAGATACACTAGAATAAAAAACAGATTTACCGGCTGGAAGACTATGTCAGGGTGGGTCAGACAAAGAGGTGGGGGTTGGACTTCTCCTTTCCCCACGCTGCACATTCACAGTTCTACCAACTCTCTGTGTGTTGCTATGATCTATTGTTCCCCTGGAGCACCCCAACAATTCCTTGAACATTTGCCAGGCTACCTCTTCTTCGGAAATCCCCACAATCATCTCGGGTGATATCAACATCTCAAGTGACAACCCACATTCTCCTTCTACCTCCAAACTAATTTACCTAAACTCCTCTCTTACCAGTCATCTGATGGCCACTGCTTGATGGCAGCTGCAATCTCTCCTCCAGCACCGTAACCTTTTCACACTTTAACACAATCAAGCTTTCTTACACCAGCACAATATTCCGTTTTATTAATGCTCATCACCTTCTCTCCCCAATTTCTACATATTCCCATCATTGTTTCACAGCCCCACATCTCAATCACACACTAGCAACAGTCCTTAAACAAGTGGCTCCAGCTACTCTTTCACTCAGAGACTATCATGATGTCAGCCATGACACGGTAAAAGAAAGGCTGCTGCCTTAAATAAAAATCTACTGCAAACTAGAACGTCATCGACAAACGACCTCCTCAAATATACCTCTCTTGGCTACTCCTACAGAAAGGTTCTGGACACAACCAAATACAATTCCAATCTCATCTACGCTCAGGTTTCTAAACCCAAACTCCTTTTTATAACATTTATTACTTTTCTCCACATCAACCACCATCACTGCCCAATATCTTTCTTCCTACTTCAAGGACAAGAATGGCAAGAACCGTTATGATAAAGTATTCTCTTTGGTGAGCATCAAACTGTATTTGATTCCACAAAAGACGACAAAGGGCTAGATTTACTAAACTGCGGGTATGAAAAAGTGGAGATGTTGCCTATTGCAACCAATCAGATTCTATTTATCATTTATTTAGTACATTCTACAAAATGAAAGCTAGAATCTGATTGGTTGCTATAGGCAACATCCCCACTTTTTCAAACCCGTAGTTTAGTAAATACACCCCAAAGTCTCTAATCTCTTCTACTCCCACTTTATTATTACCTGGCCCCCTGACTTTCACAAATCAGTAGTATGCCGTCTCCTGTGCTCATTCCAGCCCTAACATCTGTAACATATCTCTCCCCCCACAGGTATTTTTCCATCATTATTCAAATATGAAGTCACAAATATCAAGAAAACCCGCCAACAAATGTTGACCCAAATTCTCACTCAGATTACCATGCCATCTGTCAACTTCCATAGCCCTCCACACACCTTGAGAGGTTTGCTTACACAACCTATTGGACCACCTTCAGTCAGGCTTTAGTGCAACAGAGACTGTTGCATTTGACACTGCTGACTGCTCACTTCCCATACAAATGCCACATTACCCAGCTCTTCAGGACAATGTTTAATCCAACTTATTACATCGCTCTTTCAGCGTTTCTCTAAATGTACCCAATCTCTGCTGTTCCCATCAGTTGAAGTACCACAAGGCTTGGTCCTTCAACATCTGCTCTTCTCTATCTATATGACTTATTTTGGAAAATGAGTAAGTTATTCTGGATTTCAGCATCCTGTCTAGACACAACATCACCATCTTTCCCCATCTGTATCGGCCCATGTTAATGCATGTCTGTCTGACATTTCACCTTGGATGTCCTCGCACCACCATAATATTTTCACCAGTTAACAGCAGCCAACGTCTCTATTTCGGTTGACAATAGAACAATAAACCCTAACTCTCAAATTAATTTGCTATATGTCATCCTTGACTTGTCATTTGATTCTCACATGCAATCAGTATACAAATAGTTACGAGCATCTACAAAACAAACCCAGAATATGCACATATCATACAAGACCATGCAGAAACTGATATATTCCTCATAAACTCCCACATTGACAATTGCCATCCTCCTGTATTTCTCCTACCAAACATTCACCCGTATAATCTATATGGAAAAAACATCTACTAACATACAGCCTTGAACAAAACTGCACCTACATACATCTCTTGTCTCACAATATTTCAAAAATCAACCCCTCTATTTGACACATCTCAAGCAACACTTATTATTCCCAGCCAGAGGACTTTGTTTTTTGTTTTTGAGCTGCACCTCTGTGGAATTCCACGCCTCGTACAAGGATAAAAGACTAACCTCTAAACCTTTAATGGCACCACGAAAATCCACCTATTCAGGCAGCTTATTAAATTCTCAAGAGTTCCTCGCAACCTCCCCAGGCTATCCTGCATGATTGCTGCCCCTTCATGCAAACGTATTCTGTTTCTGTAATCACCCAACCTGCCGACCCCCAAACCAATATTGCTGTGTGACTGGATTGTATAGCCCCAGTAAGTACTTTTTTCCATTTCAATCTGGCTGGACCAATATGCAATGTGTGGCACTTAGCCTCATGTATCAACATCTTATTTCCCTACAGATTATAAACTTAAGAGCAGGTCTATTTATCATTGTCCCTTTTTAAAATTGAGTCTTGTTTAAGTACAGTGTTTGTTAGCTTTTGTAAAGCGCATGTGGAGTATGTTGGGCCATATAAACAAGTATTATGATAATAATAGGTCACCAACCCCTCCATAACCACAGTACATACTAAATTCAGCACTGCAGATTTCAAATATATTTGATCAATCTTAATGAATACAGTATACAAAACAATAACTGACACTAATGATTCCATTTGAAATGCAAATCGCCTTCTTTTACACATTACACTATTATCCATGACCTATATTGCTTTATACTACCAGTGGTTGTAAAGGACTTTTATAAACATTGGGTATTGATATTGGCAGTTCAATAATGTATTTTAAATGCATTTTAGTGGATGAACAAAATGCACGAAACACTAACAAACCAATATCCCAAGTGAGTCCATAACCATTTGCATTTTTGCTTGCATTGCAGTAGCATGTTTCACGGCACAACCTGTTACATTTCTGTACAAAACACTAGTAAAAACATTTTGAATACATAAAATATACAAAATTATAAATCAAAACATTTAAAACAATTAAAAAACAAAAACAAAAGCACATCTCAAATACCAGTGGGCAAAATTAGGGTCTCATTTACAAAGTGTAAAACATTCGAACACAGCACAAAAACCTCTTTGGTGATGTAGCATAACTCAATGTGCTCCTAGGTCCCCTCCATAGGGCACTGGTTAGCAAAGCCAGATGGCAGTGATTGCAGAGGAGCAAAACGTTTGCATCTGCCGATAGGATGAATTGGATAGACCTAGTTTTGCAATGCAAAACAGATATTCTGCAGAGTATGATTATTAAAATGAGATGAAGGGGTGGAGAGAGCACTTTTTTAGGGGCACAGTCATTTTCACTCCGTAAAAACATTTGAACTGTGCACTCAGCTCTAGAGATTAGGCCTAGTATTTCTGAAGCACTAGGCTACACCCAACCCTTCCCCCAAAACACCCTTGCACTACAGCACCCATCAGCAGCAGAACGTGCAGCATCTGCTCACCACTGGGTGAGCAGGACATAGCTCCCAACATTCCAGCAGTCTGGACAAACATTCTAGCTCTCGGATAGGCGGGATAGTCCCCCAGAATCTGGACAGTTGGGAAGTATGACTTCCGGCTGCAGTTCAACGGACAGGCACATTCTTACCGCAATTTGCCAAGGGTATAAATAGCTTCAAAATACATGTACCCCACCATTGTGAAGATTAAGTTAAGCCATAAATGGGGCTAAACCAAGCAGCTTTTTAGGTGAAAAATGTAACGTTCTAGTTTATTATAGGGGTGGCTCTAATGCTCTAATAAGTTTGCATAGCACAGAAACTTATACCAGTCTGTGCCGTCACAATAAACCAGCCTCTGCCGCTCCCCCACAATGTTTCAGCCCCTGGTCTTCATGCATCAGCCAGTAAAATACACTGCTATTACCATGCTCCTGCTGTACTGGCCACGGTGATAGCAGAGAATCTCATGGACAGCCAGGAGATGGGGACACAGGAGAGCAGACTCCGTTCCCCTGACAAGTTTTCTGCCTCTGCTGCTTGGTTTAACCAGACATGGTGAATGTAAAACACTACACCATTGTATTAGGTTTCATTACAATATGCTTATATATGGGATAATGCTGCTGTACAATAAGGATATTAGGAGTCCCATGGCTAAAAGGCACAAAGCAGGTTGTTAACTCCGATAATTCCTTATTATACACGTTTTCCTAATTAGCAATGAAGTCAAGAAATCAGAATTCACCCATTATGAACAATAGCATTAGAACTCCCTATTTACAAAGATATTATTGGTGGTAGTCATCATCACGATGACCACAATTCTAACAAGTTATAGCAAGAGTTATAGCGACACTAAAATGCAGATTGCCGAAATTCCGCCATGTAGCACATACAGACTCACCTAAAAAGTGACAGTCAACATCTCCGACAGCCCTGCTATAAACGCAGACAGAAGAAAATGCCAGTATTGGGATTTTTGTCACTTAAAATGGCGACAGTCACATTAACGGTATGAAGGGGGCAATGCGAGGACCTGGCAGCTGGATAATGTACAACCCTTATTTTAAAAAAAAAAAAAAAAAAAAAACACCCTTTAAACACTATTAACCCTAGTGTTGCCAAGGTTAATAGTGTTTATAGGAAGCACCCCCACACTTTTTATTTTATGTTTTTTAATAAGGGTTGTAAAGGCCCCGGGTCCTCACGCTGCCCCCTTAATATCGGCAATGTGACTGTCAACATTTTAAGTGATGAAAATCACACTGCCGGCATTTTCCTCTGTGTGCGTTTATAGCAGGGCTGTCGGAGATGTTGACTGTCACTTTTTGGGTGAGTATTTGCTACATGTTGGAATTTGAGCGATCTGCATTTTAGTGTCGCTATAACTTGTCGGAATTGTGGTCATCGTCATTTTGTACCCCACCTAATATTATAGATAGGAGTTTATACACATAACCTGTATTTTTACAAGTTAACGAGGATAATGAAGAGCAACTGCTCAAAGTAACTGCAGAAAGAAGAGTCTGACCTTGACCCAAATAGTTTCTATTTGAATTGTGCGGTACCACCAGAATAGGTAACACATTCACAAACAGGTGTATTCCGAGTTTTCAATTTGTTTACTAGAAAAACAGAAGCTAATCTACAAAGAAAAACAGTTGTTTTTTTTTTTGCAGAGACACAACTTTGTATAAGTAAATGCTCTGCTATAAAAACATCATCTTTTGAGAAAACTTGTATAAATGTTATTTTGACAGCAATGTAGCCATGGGTTAAACTATTCCCTTGTTCAGAAGAACCAACACAAGAAATGTTATCATGAAAGATGAAGTCATCAATTTTAGACTCTCAATTTACAAACCTTCCTAAAAACATTTAAAAAAAAAGGATATACATAAATTTAATGTGTTAAAATAAAATGATCAAGATAAAATTAAATGAAAAATGAAGGAAACTTAAAGGGGATGCTTTTAAACACTAACTGTATATTTTAAGCTCACAAGATCGTTCTTCTGGCCCATCAATTAAGGTATCAACGTTAACCCCTTTTCTGATCAGCCATTCATTGTATTGTATAGAAATGTTAGCATAGTAGTACACACATAGCCTCAGCCTGACTTATGTATGGGGTTGTCAACAGTGGTACAATTGTTACAACTGTCACTAACAGCCTAATAGTGCAGGAACCAAATCATTCAGTAACTGACCCCCAATCGCTAAAACACATTTTTCAATGCAATTGTTGTGGTTTAAATGTGAAAGCAGTCATCATTTAATTGTCTAGCAGTGTTCCTTCCTGTATCTGTATGGAAACATGGTGCAATCTGTATGCTTTCCCCACATTCATATACATTTCCTGAGTGGTTTGAAAAACAGTGGCAGCTTAATCTAAATGTGCCCCGTTTTGTATTTGTGTGCCTGAGTTAGGAGAAAGAGAGTGCAAGATCCAATGGGCAGAGATTAAGTTGCATGAAAATTCTATTGTATAGGGCTGTGTAATACTGTATATTGGAGCTGTATAAATAAACAGTAAATAGCGAACATGTCTTAAGTGGCCCAGTAGTGGCTAATGTGATCACAGGGCAGTTTTAAAGCTGCGCTACCACCTAAAGGGGAGAACATTTTCGTTCACCACTTTAAAATTACTACAGAAGGGGGTGTGAGCAAGGGGAGCAGTCCGAAGCCTCAATGTCAGTAATTGCAGTTTATAATTAGTTCTCCCTCTCACACTGCCCCCTCCAAAGCATCACACAGCCCTGACTGTAAGGCTAACCCCAGGGAAAACATGGCTGCACAGAGCAACCCACGATCTCTAGGAGGGGGGCGAAGGTATAATGATCCAGGTGGTAGTACAGTTTAAGGTTGGGTGATGTTTATGCAGGTTCAATGGTGCATCCTTTTCATTTTATTTTTAATTTATCAATGATATAGAGCAAGGGAGGGAAAGTAAAAAAATATAAACATATATAAAATAAATAGAAAAATTCCAATTTGTAAAAAGATGGATCAAATGTAGACTTTATGACCATTTCACTTCCCAATGGCAGTGCAGCTATTGGCTTCGTGCTGTTAGTCCATCTGCACATTATAGACTGTGTGCATATTACTCCTAAGCCAATCCATGCATGAAATGGCATTAACTGACAGCAAAACCTTCCAAGTCAATTTATGCTCGACAAAGCTAGGAGAAAGTGAGAGATTTTACTGCCAGACTTTAACTCTAAACAGCCTGATGAAGTTGCATTGAAAAATAATGATGAGGATATTTCCAACAGTAATCAAATTATTCTCCCTCTACCTGCTGTACTCACTTTTTCCATATTTACCCAACATCATCATCATCTATTTATTTATTTATATAGCGCCACTAATTCTGCAGCACTGTACAGAGAACTCACATTAGTCCCTGCCCCATTGGAGCTTACAATCTAAATCCCCTAACATACACACACACAGACCAAGAAAGACTAAGGACAATTTAATAGCAGCCAATTAACTTATCAGTATGGAATGTGGGAGGAAACCCATGCAAACACGGGGAGAACATACAAACTCCACACAGATCTACTGCAGTCCACTTTCAGGGCATATTACTACATATCAGTTACTGATGACTAAATTTATTGGAAAGAACAATGCCATGGATGTTTAGGTGTTAACGAAGCAATAAGGTAACCTCTGTATACATATCTTTAGGCAGTACGGCTAATCAGAGCCATTTTTGGTCATTGTGTTTTGTTGACTACTTTCATGAATTCAATTATTGATAATTCCCAGCAAAGTTCTTAGGCCTAAGGACAAAAATAATTACAAATGAAGCAGAACTGATTTGAGCTCTATGCCCATCTATACATTTTGTCTTTCTTTTATTGCATGGGAATCACTATATTTCAATTTGACCTGATACCTCACAGACCTTTCACTCAATAAGAGCGACAGACATCCCTATCTGATAATTATCAACATGCATACTGCAATAGTTTTGCAGCACAAATAAAAGTGACAAGCCACCAAGGCTGAGGGAGAAAAGCCACTGAGGTCAAAACTGAAGCTCTAATATGTAGGGGCATTGATACCACCAATAACTATTTTTAATTTATTTTTAAATATATTTTTATTGGTTTTTAATAGCACAGACAGGTTATAAATGCAAATCCAACAAAATGGCACGGTAGGCTATTAACAATGAGAAAGAATGACATCATGGCACCGGGCCAAAATGCAATCAAAAACCTAGAAAAGGGATATGCTAAACCATACATATAGCTGCTGATAACCTCAAAACATAAAACACCCAGACAAAGACAAAGGGACAAGGGGGAAAGGTAACCACATTAGGGAAAGGTGGGTAGGGGAAATCTAACACAAATCCTCACTCAAAACCTCAGTTTAGAACACCGCTAACTCAGCAAATTGTATATCTGCCAGATACCAGACAAAACCCATATGTCCTGCCCCACAAAGCCAGTATTCGGATACAAAATAGGGACCAAACCAGTCAATTAGTGAAATCTGAGATCAGGGATTCTGGAGTGTCTAACTAAGGGCCCCAAATAGCACAATACGTTTCAAACGAATCTGCGGCTGTGAGATGTGTCTCATTCATGATCCTATAATGTTCCAATCTATTAGACCAGTCCCGAATACTCGGAGGCGTGGTTGATCTCCATTTCACTGGGTTTACAGCCTTCTCTGCCGAGATTATAAATTTTAAACAGAGATTTTTTAAAGCATGATATATTCATGTTGACTTTATTTAGTAGCCAGAACACCGGAGTGTTAGGTATGCTTTGGTCTAGCAACCTCCGCGTGATGCTCACCACCCGGGACCAGAGCGTTTGCAACATGGGGCAGTCCCATCAGATATGCAAAAGAGAACCAGGACCCTGGTTACATCTCCAACAGGTGTTGGGCACCCTGCGGAAAACCCTCGCCAGGTAAATCGAACATCTGTACTACCTGGTAAGCACCTTATGCTTACCAGTGAGTTTCTAGAATTGAAACATTAGGAGAACACGCATAAGCTGCTTGGAAAATTTTGGACCAGTCGGCATCTTGCAACTCAACACCTAAATCTCTCTCCCACTCTATAACAAATTTCGGAGGGGACTCATATAGATGTTCTTAAAACGTATATATAGTTGAGAGAGAATGTGGTGGAAAAATAACTATTTTAAACATTAGTGTACCCATTTACAACAGAAGAAAAAATTAATAAAAAGTCCTGATTATGATATTTCATAAAGCACTTGTCACACAAGCCAGCAACATGTTTGAGGAATAGTAGCATAAGAATAGACAAGATCGCACAATATGTGTGGGTTTGGAGGCACATTCATTCTGTGGGACAGGATATTCGTGTTAAAGTTATCATGCCATGCAAAATGAGGACATGGTATTACTGTGCTTGGGAGATAATGGCACAGAGGTAACTCAACAATGTTAAGCTGGGTACACACTACAGGTTTTTCACCCATATATTGTGCCAATGACACAATTAAACAACCGTTAGGTCCGATACGGCATTCGTGTATACGCTCCCACGATCAAGTTTTATTGTACCAAAGAACATTGTATCATTTCATTTGATTTTACAACCGGACTAAAAATCTCTATAAACAATGGAACGATATAAAGCAAATTCTGGAACAGAGCTTCTGCATTCGAGTTGCTGCGAAAATTGGATGATATCATTGTGGGGGCTGCTTTCAGTTGTATCTGCCTAAATTACGGCAATGAAAACGCAGCCCTTGTTTTCCTAGCACTTAAGAAGTTACAGATTGCTGGTTATCATAATCCTATGCTAGATCTAATGCTGGGTACACACTACAGAAAATTTTGCCTGATGTGATTGCATTAACAATTTTACCTACGACTGAAAGTCCAGATCAGCATGCGATTCATGTGTACACACTATACACGTTTTATAAGATTTACCCTCAGATCTGTGCTCTTCATCTGTCAATGACTGAAAAGATCATGGCTGTAAATAGAGATCTGTCTACACTGCTGGTCGCTAGTGCATACATACTTCAATGCCAGCATTGCAGCTAAACTGAACCTAGATACGCAGCCAGCAACTAGGATCTAGTTAAAGCTATGCTACCATTAAATAAAAGACTTTATACTAAGGTGTCCCTCTCCATGCAGCCATTTACCCAAGGCTATGCCGATTCTGTAATACTGAAACGACAAATCAATTTAATGGGGGACATTCAATTGCTGGCGACATGCCACACGGACTGCGCACCATGACAGCCATTATGGTAGAAGTCTCCGCTCATTTTTCTATGCACCTCTACGGGGTGTGATGTGAGGAAAAGTGAGCGGAGATTCCTGCCATAACATCAGAGCAATATGTATCTGGGGATGTCCTGGAAAAACATTGAAACATTGCGCTGAACTGAATCTCCCCTTATGAATCAACTTTAAATGGTTACTTAGTGGTTAGCACTTCTGCCTCACAGCACTGGTTTCATGAGTTCAATTCCTTACCATGGCCTTATCTGTGTGGCATTTGTATGTTAACCCACGCAAACACGGGGAGTCCTCCGGCTGCTCCGGTTTCCTCCCACACTCCCAAAACATACTAGTAGGTTAATTGGCTGCTATCAAATTGACCCTAGTCTCTCTATCTCTGTGTGTTAGGGAATTTAGACTGTAAACTCCAATAGGGCAGGGAATAATGTGACGGAGTTCTCTGTACAGCGCTGCGGAATTAGTGGCGCTATATAAATAGCTGATGATTATGAGAGTGGGGTGTGAGCCCCCGTTAAATGGCTGTATAGAAGAGACCCTAAGATTCTGGCTAGAGGGAGGGCAATTTAGTAAAAAATTTTACTAGGTAGTGCAACTTTAAATTAGAACTTCGCATTTTTAGTTTGCTGCATCCAAAAATCAACAGGAAGACCTATTAAATGTAGTCTCCTGAAAAAATTCCCATTTTTACTCATAGCCTTTGACAGGGTTAATGAGGAGCTAAAGGGTAATAGCAAATAAGTCAACATGTATTTTCGTATACAATACATAAACATCTTGCATTTTGTGTTGATAATCTTTTTTCTCTGAAAAAGCTCCTGTTTGAACAGTAATCAGAAAATTGGACATGTCCAGAACAGCCTTTAACAAAGACAATTACAAAGTGTCAGATTTAGTGAAGCAATATTATTTGTGGAAGCTTGTGACTCATTAAACATGACCTTTACATGACAGAGTCTGAATACTTCTCACACACGCTGTAGCTTCTATTCATGTGTCTCTGCAGCTGCTGTAGAACTACAAGTCTCATCATGTCGTGCCAACTACGGCCCCCGGTCTAAGGACATGCTGGGATGTGGTTCTACAACAGATGGAGAGATACCCTTGACTAAGCCTGACTTACCCCAAACTTCACTCCCCACCCCTGACCTATGCCCCCTAGTAACTCACCAGTCCAGCGCCCCCTTATTCTGCTGTGTGAGCGCCCCGGTGAGGGTCCTAGTCGACAGCTTAATATTCACGGTGAAGGGAATCATGTTTGGACTAGGGGGAGGCAGCAATAAGAGCAGTGTTACATGACAGCTAACAAGGGAGCAGCTGCCATGATCAAAAGGCACTTCCTAGTCTATTCAGGATACGTGGGAATACTGCCGGGTAGACGTGACGTCACCGTCAGCATAACACTGTAGTAGCCATTTTGAAAAAGGGCTATGAGGGCAAAAACTCCAATCTGCTTTTCTAAGTAGTCAAATCAAGTTCAAACATTTTTTAGGAACCTTTTCATTGGATTTCTTGACAAGCAAGTCTCATTAGTACACCTCACCTACACACTTGTGTCACTCATCAATAATGCAATTTTCTGTAGAAATTAAATACAATCTGTTTTCATTTTTTTAATGAAGTTTTATTACCCTCAAGTCTCATTTTCTTATGTTCTTCTCTTTGTTGTACGACTTTACTTTCGTCCCTTTAATAATCAAAAAATATTAATATTATTAAAATTACAACAAGGTTTAAGGAAAAATATAAAAATGTTATGCTTAAAATGGGTACAATTCAAGTTGAACTTTGCCTTTTTTTAATTATATTTTGTGTTTAGTTGGATAGTTCCTACTCTTTAGTATGTTACTGTTACATCATAGTCAACATCATTTGAAAATGGTTTCCAGGGACACATAATGCCAGGGTGCAATCGTGTGTGAAACTGTCTGATTTTCATTACAATATGTATTTTTGCGTTTAAAATACAATACAATAAACATAATCTTAAAAAGCAAAATGTTTTTTGGAGGTGTTAAATATTGAAAAATGAGGACATCTGCAGGGGCAAACATTCTAAAGTTAGATATCACTATGGGGCATATTCAATTAAGAGCGAAGTGGCACCGGAACGTACCTGAAGGCACTTCACGTTACCGCAACTTCGCAGATTTCCCTTTGCCCCCCAAAGGGTTGCGAAGGGAGATCCGTGATGTTGTGGTACAATAATAACAAATAAAATGCGTAGCGGCTAATTTAATATGGCACTTTGGGGCATATTCAATTGTTTTTTTTTCCGCACCGCGGAAAAACTATTACCGTTAATACGGCAATAGTTAGCTGGATTTCAGCTCGCGGCTCAGGGAGCTGCCAATGGAGCTGCGAGCTGAAATCCAGCGAAAAAAATACCGTATTAACGGTTTTTCCGTGCACGATTAACGTAATAACGGTAAACGTGCGCGGGTCGCGGGATTTTCGGCGTTTCCGCTGAGAATTGAATATGCCCCTTTGTGTCATATTCAAAATTTACATCCCTGTTTATGAATTTCCTTAGGTCTTGCGCAACGCATGCAATCATGTTTGAATAGGTTTGTTTCTAGTGCAGCGATCTTCTTCGGACCTATTTCCCAGGCAGTCACCTGGCAGATTTTACTTGCCTCCCGGCTCTTGGAGTCTGAGGAAGTCCTATTATAATAGGCATAAAAAAATGAATTCATGAATGAATCCTAAGAAAATATAAGTGTGTCTAGTTCTGCCAGCAAGTGGGCAATAACCTCCAGAGTCTGCAAATAATGTAAGTGTGGGCAATAACTGACGGAGTCTTTATAAATAATATAAGTGTGTCTGGTCAGCAAGTGAGCAATAACCGCAAAAGTCTTTATAAATAACATAAGTGTTAGCAATAATCTCCAGCATTTTTCATAATTACTATTGCAATGAATTACGCTGTCCCCACCCAGCTACTGCTTAATGCCACCCAGCTGGCAAAATGTTCTGGGGAGAACACTGTGGAGAAGACTGTGTTGTATGTGCATTTTTACCAGTGTTCTGAGAGTTATTGGATATCACATAGACTTCTTCAATGTGTTTAAATGCAGTGTTTAGAAAAATGCAAGATACCCTAAAGCCAGTAACAACACCGGTAGGTATGGGGTGATTGGAAACAATGGATTTAATTGTCAGACCTGTTTACATCCGTTTAACCATTTAGTTTCTTCAGGATGTAAAAGTATATTTTGCAGAGTGATGTAATGCCTATATGATATCATGATATGATATCATGACAGACCTTTCCTTATTTAGGTATGTCAGCAAAAAAACTCATGTCTTCATATAGCAGTAAAGATTGCTGTTACCAAATTCTTACCATGTTTGTAACAAGACACAAAAACGGCATATTTACAGAATTAAAAATAATCACGTGTCACCTATTTACAGATTGGTATGTAATAGTGACATAAAAGTGTGATAATGATTCAATATTATTTTCCATTTAATAATAAAGCATACATTATGCGGCCACTGTATTATATATACCTAACTCCCCCTTTTAACCTCAGAACTGCCTGAATTTGTAAGCACACAAACTCAAAAGTAACAGCACATGTGTCTCATCATTCTTACACTTAGCTGGTGTTGAATTTCTTTCCATCTTATCCCACAGACTTGGCCATAGGCAAACTAAGCAGGGGCAATGTTAATAAATTTGGTTGGGCCTTACCTTCTGCAATCTGCGGCAAGATGTACATCAGGTTATATAATTGAATCGCTGTAGAAACGGACCCACTGTATACCATAAAAATACACTCCATGCATTACAAAGCCACAACCAGCCTATACTGGGGACACCTGACAGGACGGATACATGGACTCGCCATAACCTGTTCCACTCATTAGTGAAAAACAGCAATTACTCAGAATGCTCCCCAAGGACTTTGACCTTTAAAGATATATAACACATGTATCACAATTTCTGGGAGCAATAATGAGCTAGCGCTAAAGTCATAGTCGCCTACTCTCCCATAATGTCCGGGAGACTCCTGAATTTCTGGGAGCCTCCCCGGGCTCCCGGGAGAGCAGGAAAACCTCCCGGATTCTGGTTGGGGCTTAGTGATTCACACGTCATCATGGCCCTGCCCTCTGCTGGTATAGGCCAAAAATGGTGATGACAGGTAATTAGGCGGGGACGATTACGCAGTTCTCCGAGCCCTGTCCCCACACACCCACCTGCCCCCAGGCCTTCCGGAAAACAAATTGCCAAAGGTGGCAAGTATGCTTAAAGTAAGCACTCTACATAGACACCTACAAGATGGTGGACCTCTCCTCATAGTATGGGTAGATATTGAAATGGCAAATTCCAACCTAGAATCTATTTCCTCAATTTAGGACTAGTATAACAAATAATTTATGATAGCTTAACATTAGGTTCCTTAACATTTTAACATTAGGAGATCATTTTCCATCTTTTGCATATTCATGAGCAGATTAGGCCTCCCAAACTGTAAATTCCATCAGCTTGCTCAGATCGGATACTTCCACCACTGACCACTGTAGAATCCCTTTCTCTTAGAAATGTGTAAAGTCATTGGACTAGATTTACTAAGCTGCGGGTTTGAAAAAGTGGGGATGTTGCCTATAGCAACTAATCAGGTTCTAGCTGTCATTTTATAGAAGGTACTCAATAAATGATAACTAGAATCTGATTGGTTGCTATAGGCAACATCCCCACTTTTTCAAACCCGCAGTTTAGTAAATCTAGCCCATTGTGTCAGACATTACAAATAACTGTTAATCCAGCTTCGCACCCTCTCTCCTCCAGTAATTTATTGTCATGTTTTCATATTGTTAAGTAACTGTATATATGTACTTTGAAGTATGGTGTTTAACGTGTTCTTAAATGTCACAGGGTGGGATCTGTAGGCACCACTAGATTCTTCAAAAGGTCCCCTGAAAAGCTGTTATAACCCTGAGTTTCAGGTCATCCAATCAATTAGAGGCACCGGCCACTGTCAAGACTTTGCGGGACTAACGCTACTACTGATAGGAAATGTGCCGGAAGTAACGTCAGCACTGGGCCCATTTTCCCAGAAGAGACAGTAACAGATTAACTCAGGATAAGAACATAGACTTAAGTACATTATGGTGTATTGCCTAACAAATTTATGCCCTTTGATCTACACTGAAAAACAGCCTTTCCCAGAGCCACTCACCGCAGGGTGCCAGCTGCGGCCAGAGGTCTTGGGGGAGGCTGGACGGCCGCGCTTCACTATGCAGGTACCCAATCCAACGGGGAAGCCTTATCTAAAGTCTGCCTTGCTGAAGCCACACCACAGTGGGGAAACAGATTAGGATTAAAGGGGGGAGTTCAGCCATCAGCTATGGGTTCTACTTTGGGACAGTAATGACGGCAGGTTAGGACTCCTATTGGTTGTTCCAGGATCATAAAGGTGATTGGATCTTCAGGTTTCTGCAGACCATGTTACCTTGTGTACCTGCCCAAAGCAGGAGGACATCGGACTTGGTTCCTGCTCAAGAGTGAACGTGTAGCTTGGTGATCAGAACAGCGTTCTAAGGAATTTGGTGGCTACAGGATTTCTAGTAAGCTATTGGTGTCGTGAATGCCTTGTCTTTTGTTACATGTATGATTGTCATGTGTGTTTTATATATATTGTGGCAAAGAAAGCAATTCCCCAAGACAGTTTAGGCTGAAAAGGGTGTGTAACAGGCTACAGTGTGGTTAGACAGCCTTATACGGACATACACAGAGTGTAAACTCACACAGGTGGAAGTGCTATGATTAATGGGTGATTATATTAGTGCTTGGGTGGAAGTTAGCTATTTAAATGTGTGCTTCTGTTGGGGGCAGGACGACCGATGCCCAACTAGTGGGCCAGTGACTAGACAGTGTTCCTGTGTTAGTCAGTGCTAAGGTTGCAAGATTGTTTGGTCTCTTATGAAAAAAAAAAGGTTTATATTTTCTGCTATAAAGGAAGAATAATGAACCAACTGAGCTATGTCCTGTCCACTATCTTGTATTTTTTTTAACTATATACGGGGGAGGGGAGGGGGGGCGGCGCCAGGTGAGCATGCTGAAGGGGGCAGGGTGAGGTGGCTGAAGGGGGAGGTGAGCAGGCTGAAGGGGGCAGGGTGAGGTGGCTGAAGGGGGAGGTGAGCAGGCTGAAGGGGGCAGGTGAGGTGGCTGAAGGGGGCAGGTGAGCAGGCTGAAAAGGGCAGGTGAGCAGGCTGAAGGGGGCAATTGAGCAGGCTGAAGGGGACAGATAAAGGTGGTTGAAGAAATTGCTGAGTGGGGCATTTAGAAAATAGAGTAGCTTTGCAGGGGCATCTTTGTATTGTGCAACGGTTATGAGGATGATCTGTTTGGGCTCTAGGGTCACTAGAATACTGAATAATAGTCAGTTGGGGCTGGTAAAGGTTTGTATTTTTTTTATAGCTCTTTGACAACAATTTTCATATATTTTATTGCCTGCATATACCTGTGCTATGGGGTAGATTTATGTGGCAATAATGGACTGTTGTGTTTGGACTAATGGGCCTAATCATTCAGGGTTAACATTTTGCATTATAATACAATTGCTGCATGTTTTCAAAACAGGACCTCGAACTTCCAGAATCCATCTAGAAGACAACAAAGCTGCAAGAACAAGCAAGAGAGAAGAACAAGAACTGGTAAGAGAGATTGCACAATCTGTCTAAATGTGAATGCTGGAGAATACTCCTGAATATTCATATTCAAGAGTAGTCCTAAACGCCTATATTGGGGG
Source organism: Mixophyes fleayi (assembly GCF_038048845.1). Classification (NCBI taxonomy): domain Eukaryota; kingdom Metazoa; phylum Chordata; class Amphibia; order Anura; family Limnodynastidae; genus Mixophyes; species Mixophyes fleayi. The sequence continues at coordinate 37,730,885 of NC_134407.1, forward strand.
GAAGGATGGGGGGCGCTACGGCTGAAATAGCCTAGGGCGGCCGAAACCCTTAATCGGGCCCTGACTATATATATATATATATATATATATATATATATATATATATATATATATATAGTAAAAGTAACATAAAGGGGGCATTTCCAAGTGCATTAAAAACAATGTTTTATTAGGCAGCTAAAAAGTTCCACAATTAATGTGATTAGCACCAGAGAAAGGTAACATCAACACTTATCCTTAAGTGACTTTACAATTGTACTGTGTTCCATCTGCTGTAATAACTCCCTTATTTTTCAATGAAAACAGAATACACAAAAAAAAAATCAGCACATATCAGCATAAACATCCAACAGAGGAACTACCAAAGTTACTTCTTTAAGCTGCTTAACTTCAAAATTCTACAAAAAAATAAAATTCAAGCTATGCAGTAAATATTGTGGTATCGTATGCAGCAAACGATACCACAAAAGTTACTGCACAGCCTGAATTATGTTAAGCCACACCCCTGTATATATAGTACACTTGTACTTTACCAGTTGTTTGCCTAAGTTATTCCAAACTCAGAAGGTACTGAGTGTCCTCAGGTGACCTACAGGCAAACCAGTTAATCTGAGCAGCAAAAGCGCTAACCATAACCTGTTATCCTGACAAGAAACACTACCACACTACACCTGGGACCTAATGCTTAGTTTTACTTACACCAATTTGTGCAGAGTAAAATAAACATATGCTCACATGCAGAGTTGTACGTTTCTACATACTGGAGAGATGGAATGGTGGAGGGAAGCAGCGTCTAACGGTGGACGCATACAGTAAGGGTGTGTTCACACTAATACGCCTTAACAGACCATAACAGACGCATATACGCCTGCCAGGAGCCATATCTTATACACGTACACGCTAATGATGATGGCAGTTGCAAGCACTGGCTGAGGCCTTTCATATTGGCTGATTGCGACTTCACCTCTACTGCTGATAGGTGCTTCCTTCATTGTTCATACGTACATTATAGGATATCTAGGAATATTTAAAAAATATTGTTTTGCTACTTTCATTTGTACATGAGAATGAGTATTATATCTACTGTATAATATCAAGCCTAATAGAGAATGCGTTTTTCGCTATCAAAACGAATGTTAACAAACTTTTCTTGTGCTTATGAACTGGTCGCGAGTATACATATGTGGGTGTATATGTCTGCCGTAATCCTGGAGTATATGTTGAAGATGCAGAGCTGGACACATCTTGAGATATCCGCTAATTTTACAGACAGATTTTTTTAGCGTAAGTTATTTGCAGCCAGTTCTGCATCAGGCTCTTGATTTACACTATATATAATTCACTATGTAGCTCTGAGTCCTCACATAAATATACTCATGAACGTACGGTAAGTGGGATAAAGAGCTAAGAGAAGTACTGGGCTCAGTACTCATTTGGAACACTGTAGCAAAAAGCTTTATATGTGTTCACATACAAGAAAAAGCCTATAAACTCCTATTCGAATAGGATTTAGTTTCTAATAGATTATCCAAAATGTATCCAGGCATCTCGCACCACTACCAGAGGCAATGCTCCCCGAGAGGTACGCTTTTACATATTTGGTGGGAGTGCTCCAAGCTGATCAATTATCTTTCCAGATAGCTTTAAACATGTCCTGGTTCTCCTCCCTGTTCTGCCACTGAGCGGTTCTCTAGCAAACGTATTCAACATATTATCAACGCAGCAAATAGCAAGTTTGTGTCCCTCGGGAAAAACCCAGTGCCACCTAATTTACAAGCTGTCATCGGCCTCATATGACATGTATACAACATGGAATATGTCATTGTAAAATGATGCTTTGCTTCTTTCTGTAGAGTCAGAGATTGGATGCCTCTGAGTTGACACCATCATTTGTACAGCAAAATTCCCCCCCAGACATCAACCTTATTGTAATTGTATTTTGTCACAATAAAAACAGAGTTTACACCGCCACCCTACCTTAACGCTCCTATTTTTTTTCTTAATTGCTCTTTCTCCTCCTTTTTAGTTCTTATTTTTCTTATTTTTAAAAAATAGATCAGCTTATTTTGTCTTCAACCTCTCAGATAATTCAGTGGATGCAATTGTTTTTTTTATTTTTGACATCTGGTGAAATGCTGTGATATGCTGATTGGCGAATAAGTGAAGGCTTTAAAATAAAAAACCCACAGAGTTTAAAAAACAAAGGACTAGGATACACCCATATGCCTGGAATAGCATTGTTTTAGGGTAGGGTGATAAAATTTGATCTATGATACATTTTTCTTCTTTTTTTTTTTTTTTGTTATGGGGTCTGGTCTTTACTAACCTTCTATTTTACCCCATAAAATATTGGATGAGAGAGTATTGGAAAGAAGGCATTGATAGGTGGGGTGCACAATTAATGACATTACCAGGGATCACACTGTTACATCCAGCTAACACTGGAACTAATATTATTATTATTTTTATTACCATTTATTTATATAGCGCCACTAATTCTGTAGCGCTGTACAGAGAACTCACTCACATCAGTCCCTGCCCCATTGGGGCTTACAGTCTAAACTCCCTAACACACACAGACAGACAGACTAGAGTCAATTTGTTAGCAGCCAATTAACCTACCAGTATGTTTTTGGAGAGTGGGAGGAAAACCACGCTAACACGGGGAGAACATACAAACTCCCAACAGATAAGGCCATGGTCGGGAATTGAACTTATGACCCCAGTGCTGTAAGGCAGAAGTGCTAACCACTTAGCCACAGTGAAAGTGTGCATGGGAAATCCATTAGAGCCTCCCCTCACCACTGGGTCTCCGCAAAGTTAGTGAGGAGATTTCATTATCACCAGGCCACAACTTCTTTTTTTAAGAATCAGAGATTTCTAATTACTTTATAAAGTTTAAACCTTCAGCTAAAAAAGGAACTATTCCAGGCGCGGGCTGCGAGGTACCAGCCCGGGGGGCGCACAGGCGGCCGCATCGCGTGTCACGTGATGCGGCCACCTGTGCGCTGACGCGGCCGCATCCGATGCGGCTGCCGGTAACATAGAAGAAATTATTACATCCACGGCGGGGAACGGGGGGAGGCGGCCGGCCCGAACAGCCGCTAGACTGAGCGGCCCGGGTGCCCGCTGCCCCCCTGCCCCCCCGGTCCAGCCCGCCCCTGAACTATTCTCATGTCTAGGAGGAGAAGCAAAATGAGATGATAACTATCTTGCAGCGCTATATAAAATGGGCCTGATTCATTAAGGAAAGTAAGGCAAAGAAAGGAGTAAATTTGCTCCTGGCCAAACCATGTTACAATGCAAGTGGTGCAAATGAGTTTATTATTTTGCACATAAGGAAAATACTGGCTGTTTTGTCACGTAGCACACAAATACTTGATAGATTTATTTTTACACTGAATTTACAGTTGATCTAAGACATGCCTTATCCCAGCTATAAGTCTGTTCCCACATTTTAAATTTACCTCCCCCTCCAATGGTTTTGCCAAGGTGAAAAGTTACTCCTTTTTTTTTTGCTTTACTTTCCTTAATGAATCAGGCCAAGTATGTCTGTAGCAAACACCTTGTACCCTTGAAGGAAGACCATAAAACAATCCTGCCTAATCCAAGTGTGTTAAACCTCACTCCTTGGTATTAGAACACGTAATTTTGATTCTCAGCCATTTGTGTCAAACCAAATTTGTCACACAGATCAGATTTCCAACACCGCTGGCTGGCTGAGATTCCTCAAATGTGACATAGTATTTAGAATTTTCTATTAAATTTGCAGTAAAGTGAAGTAAAAAGACATGTAGTCTATCCTCCGCGGTTGTTTCATAATTAAATATATATTTCAGTCCTCATATATGAAAGATCGCTTGTAGTGTATTCAGACACTGGTATATCACAGGTTGTCCTTAGTTCACTGTGACCTATAAACAAAATATACTGCACATTTGCTGTAGCAGAGTCTCTTTGCAGAATCTCTCTTTGTAGCTGTCTTGCATGATGCTCATTGTGTTCTATAGATAAGAATGAGTGCACAGAGGTGTCTGGGAGCAGAGCGTTGACAGTCTGGTAATGGAAAAAGGAGGTATCAGGCATAACTCTAAACTAGTGGGGAGTCGCAAGAATATATATTCTCATTTGCCTGTGCTCACTGACATGCTCCATTTGTAATTTGTTTTATTTTGCATTTAATTAACATATTTTTATCCTAAACAAATATCTGGATTTGGAAGACTGATCGTATATGTATATGAAAGTGGCTGTAACAAAACAGCTGCGAGACCTTTGCATCCTTCCTCAGTGTTGCACATACACTGGTCTGTGGGCAGTAAAGAGGACATTATTGGTGTTTCAGTGTGACTACATCAGAGAGATTGTGATGATGGTGCAGAAGAATCTTCTGACAATTAAACATTGTGAGGAACAAGATGAAAATGTGTCAGACAGAAAGTGCAGAGGAGGTGAAATAGTGATTCATAAAACTATATCTGATCAAGTAGAAATATCTGTAATCTTACAGAGGTTCTCAAGGCATGACTAGAATTGTCTATGCCATGATTGATTTAAATGATTGAAGCCTATAAGCAACATTTGATACCCTAAGTCCTGCTCCACCAACTATCAATACCTGCTTTATCCACGATTCTGCAGCCTCATCTCGTCCTGACCACAGAAAAACATTTTCCCCAAAAACGCTACTTCACCCTCTTAGGGTAACATTTCTTAACCTCAGTCAAATACTCATTAAGGTTTATTTATTAACTGCTGAAGTTGCACCCAATTATCTCCCTAAACATAACATTGAGCATACATTCATTCCAAATGTTGGAAAACAGACTATGGGCCTGATTCATTAAGGATCTTAAATTAAGAAGTTTCTTATTTAAGTCTCCTGGACAAAACCATGTTACAATGCAAGGGAGGCAAATTAGTTTTCTGTTTTGCACATAAGTTAAATACTGACTGTTTTTTCATGTAGCACACAAATACTTGATAGCTTATTTGTACACTGAAATTTAAAGTTGATATTTGTGTGCTACATGAAAACACAGTCAGTATTTAACTTATGTGCAAAACAGAATACTAATTTGCACCCCTTGCATTGTCCAGGAAACTTAAATAAGAAACTTCTTAATTTAAGATCCTTAATGAATCAGGCCCCATGTGTCCTTTTGGGAGTGTGCTGGTAACACCAAAATTGCACATGGAAAGAGTAAAACATCTCCTGAAACTCCAGCCTATTACCCAGCCTATTAGGACCACCGCTTCATTAAATTCAACTTTCTCATTTTTATCCACAAATACTGCTTGGTTTAGCTTAATTTATGTCTACAATCATTAGTGCCCAACACGGGTCTGCTATGAACTTATGGTCAGTTACTTGTCGGAAAATTCTGTTCCTATATCCGCAGTGTAACGCTGAGCATTGTCATTGACCAATTCAGCTTCACTTTCATTACTTGTCCTATGAATTGGTTCTCCACACTAGCAGGCCTAGTTTCATCCTCATTATTGTGGAGAGACCACTAACCACAACTTAGGCAAGGATAAAGAGGTAAGAATGGGGAAATGCAGGGTGAGAGGTAAGTAGGCTGGCACAGGACTGAAGTTTGTGTGTATGGCACTGACTGTACTGTACTGTATATGGTTGTGCTACTTACCTATATCTGGGCTGTATGTGAAGGGTATGAGTTTGCATTCCTGGTCACATGACTGTCACATGGTGGCTATGTCACTTTATATCTGGGCATAGGACTCTATATAATGACTTGGGACTAGTGGCCATGGGGCTGTTGCTTTGTACACATGACTAACTGTGGTGGCACTGAGAGTGGTGGGCATGAGGATGTTATGCAGGGCTGTCTCATGAGGCTGCTATACGGCACTTATGGCTGTATTTAGACTCCATGGGGCTATATGTGCTAGTAATTAGACTGTTTTGTTTGATATTAGTCTGTATGTAATAAGCATTGGTCTGCTATGAACAGTATTTCCTTTTTTGGTATAGTGTACACTGTTCCTTTTCAGTGTACTATGTATTACAAATTTAATATATGTTTGTCCACCTTATCAAGCATGTTGAGTAATTATTTTTCACCGCCTGGTACATTTTGTAGAGCCATTTTCACCATATCACACATGCTATTTATTTTTGTGCCATACTGACCCTAAATATTGTTCCGGCCTTAGACCATGTAGGTGCCAAACTATATCTAATAAGTTGGACAGCTCTGTCTTAAATGGATCATGGGAGTCAGAGGACATCAGGACTGTCTTCATTGGTTGAAATAGATCTAGAAATTGCCTCTATAAAGTATAAGCAGAAGCCTGGTTTCCACCACCTTCAGGCATGTGTAAAAGTAAATACTCATTTAAATAATCTCTAACACGAACCATAATTTTTGCACCTTGTCAAATGAATGCACCTCTGGCAGGAGGAAAGAGGATAAGTTTTGTTTTGGACATGTAGTGCTTTAGGTAGCATTGGGACAACCATGCATACATTTACACAAGATAGTAAAGAAGTGGGAGAGGTCAGGGAAGGAGAGGTAGATTTGGGTGTCTTCGGTGTATATGTGGTCCAGGAGGCTGAATGAATACATTAGTTCACCAAGAGAAGAGGTATACAGTGAGAAAAGCAGAGAGCCAAGAACAGAGCTTTGTGGAACGATAACAGATAGTGGGGAGGAGGTGAGGAAGTGTTCCAGGTGGAATCCCAGAGGGAATAGTTGGACAGGTAGGTAAGAAATGTGTCAATGCGGTCCAATATAGTAAAGAGTGTGCAACAGTGTCAAAAGTAGCAGAGGAGTCCTGGAGTTTGAGTATGGATAATGACCCTTATCCTTGGCTTTAAGTAGATCATGGATCACTTATGTGAGGACAGTCTCAGTGGAATGTTGGGGACAGAAGCCTGATTGCAGACAGTTGTAAAGGAGCGAGAGAAGATAAAAAAGTTAAGCAGTTGTACCCGAGTCGCTCAAGTAGTTTGGAGGCAAAGAGGAGGAGAGAAGTAGGACAGTAGTTAGAGAGAGAAAACTGGATCAGGATATGGTTTCTTTAAGATTGGTGAGATGAGAGTGTGTTCAAAGGGGGATAGGAATACATTATTATTATCCTTATATTACACAGAGCTATACATCGAGGGAATCATAATGCAAATAAATGACGTAAAATAACATGAAACAAAAGGTAGATGGCTCCACCCAGATAGAAGAATTTCCGATTTGATTACCAAGACAGAATTTCTCATTGGATTACAAAGACAGCAGAACAAAGTTATAATGTAGGAGGGTTTGAGGAGTATTTTATTTAAATAAATGTAATGTGCCTGTGTTTATTTATTTTTAGTATTTTGCCATAATGGACAGGGGCTTAGGAACCTAAGCCCATTAGACTGAGTCCACTCTTTTTTGCAGGCACACACCATAGAGGCTCCAGCCCTGAGCTGAACAGACTTTATTTCCCACAATGACAGGGTGACCCCACACTGCAGGATTACCTGTTATAGTGTAACCATCTCTGCCTCTTTAGCCTGGTGCTGGGTCCCTACACTCATTGTCCCTCTGTTTTAGTGGGAATTAGACCAGGCTGCAAAGCACTGCTGTGGTTCTGGATTTTGAGGGGAAGAACATGCTCTTTTACAAATAAATAAATTAATAGTCCATTAATTTCATTGGGGCTTCTACACACTGGAAGCCCATTTTAAATGAACGGGCTATTAAAATTAATGGGAAATACCTTGAGCTTCCTGTGCCTGAATGCATTTGCAAATGCAAGAGATGGTGGGATTTGTGCTTGAATCCCACTGTCCCTGAATTGTTTTGCCAAAGTGTGACGAGCATGTTTAGAATTCAGTGAAGTTAACCATGAATTGAATTGTCAAGTGGGAAAATGGTAAATTGGCGTGGCCGTAAATGTTTGAACTAATGTAATAGAAACCTCTTTGGTATTGTTACGACAACCAATGCGGCATCAACTTATAGAACAGGTAGAAGAGGTCTTCACCTTTAGCAGCCGCCTTTCCCATAGAGACTGGTTATGCTCACAGGTACTCAGATGCCCCCAGATCTTAAACTCAAAGTAGTATAAGTTTATACTCACACAGCTGCGTACAGGTACAGGAGATGACACACGGAACAGCGGCGGACCAGCGATCCGCAGACTGGACGGAGCACCGGAGGAGGTGTCAGGTATTGGCACAGTCAGGGTCACAGGCAATGGTTCGGAATCCAGGGGCAGGCTATGGATCAGGATCACAGGCAATGGTTCAGAATCCGGGTACAGGCAATATGTAAAGGTCACAGGCAAAGGTTCAGAATCAGGAAACAGGCAAAGGGTCATACACGGGTAGTCAAATCCAAAGGTTTATCACCAACAAAGGCACAGGAGCAGGTTAAGGCACAGGAACACTGAACTATAAACGACAGGGAGGCTAAGCCCTCCCTGCCTTAAATACAACTAGTAGCCAATGGGAGCGGGGCAGCCATCAGCCACAGGTGGCTGTATTAGAGAGAACAGGTGGCCACATTGTGCACGCACCCGGCTGGAGCTAATGCCGGGACGCAGCGCTATCTATAACAGCGTCCCGACCGTTGCCTAGGCAACGGCCTGGGACGACTCCCAGAAGTGACGTCCTGGTTGTCATAGCGACGGCCGGGATGCAGGCAAGAGGGTCGTGGCGGCTGAGCACCGCCACGGCTCATGACAGGTAAAAGCTAGGGGTGATTTTTGAACAATAATGCAGCATACACACAGACTACCTTGTTTTTCATGGGATTAACGATTTTAAATGACTGTGGCCTAATAGTTTATAGGTGTAGCCATCAGTTTGGGAAGTGCCCTGGAATGTTGGGAGATATGTATGTAGGGATGACAGTCCAGTATCACAGTTCCTGTCCTCATAGATAATTAATGGGGCAGCACGGTGGCTAAGTGGTTAGCACTTCTGCCTCACAGCGCTGGAGTCATGAATTCAATTCCTGACCATGGCCTTACCTGTGTGGAGTTTGTATGTTCTCCTCGTGTTTGCGTGGGTTTCCTTCGGGTGCTCCGGTTTCCTCCAACACTCCAAAAACATACTGATAGATTAATTTGCTGCTATCAAAATTTACCCTAGTTTCTGTCAGTCTGTGTGTGTGTGTATGTTAGGGAATTTAGACTGTAAGCCCCAATGGGGCAGGGACTGATGTGAGTGAGTTCTCTGTACAACGCTGCGGAATCAGTGGCGCTATATAGATAAATGATGATGATGATGATGATGAATTAAGGCAGCTCCCAGTTACCGAACATTGAGATTGTGGTACTGAGGGAAGCTGTAAGCATTTCAAAGGTATGAGCCTTAACTGTTAATTGTTTCTGTATTCAGCTTTACTTTAAAAATGTACAGACTGACACTATTATTCTCCGACCACTGATTTTATTTCGTAGTAGTTAATGGGTTAAGGAATGTTTGGCTAAGTTATTGCGCTACAAAAGTTCCATTCAGTCCCTACTGGTTCAATTAGAAATGACAAACTGGTGTTCAAGGATTAAGCGATCGCTTGCACTGGGCAGCACGTTTCCGCTCAGCCTGCTATGAGAATATTTCACAACATCCATCTCCTCTTCCATTAATTATTCTCACTTTCTGTTTTTCAAGCAACGAGAAATAATAATTTCCCAATAGAACACTAAGCTTTTTTTTTTACTCTTATTAAAGACTTGGCATTAAATTATCCCAGTCAGTGCATAACAGCCTACAAAAGCTGATGTATCTTCCGCTGTATGCTGCCAAACTGCTCTGAAAGCGATTCTTCTTGGCTTTTGTCAGAAAGGTTTATGACATTGAAGATATAATAATTCCCATGCCAAAGATGCATAACAAATACCTGTTACAAATACCACAGTTTATATTCTGGGTCACAACCACAGAACATTTGCCCACTAGAGGCCTAAGCCGATCTTTCGCTAACAGTATACAGATGGGCTGAATACATTTAATTGTACATGTTGCTGGCTGTGAGAAAATAAATAAATCCTGTTCATGAGCATGGTTTACTTCATTTTATTCTTATATGAATACGTAAAACATCTGGGCACATGTTATTCTATACTTTCATTTTTTTATTCATTCTTTGCATATTTCTATGTGTTTAGGTGTAGAAAGTGCCCTACTACAAGACAATGTTCCCTACAGTTATGAGAGCCTCAGGGTTTACATGTAAAACAGTTGCATACAACATATAGGACAACTTAGCTAGCAAAATTCTTTGGTGTATTGCATTATAAAAAATCAGATGATAGTGTAGACAAGTCACGTGTCATAGTGTCCTGCAGCTCAGGCGCAGGCTGGGAGACTTCAGGCGGGGGGCACACAGGCGGCCGCATCTCATTACACGGGATGCGGGTGCGTCATCGATGACGCGGCCGCATCCCGTGTCATGGGATGCGGCCGCCTGTGCGCTGACGCGACCGCGGCCGCAGGTAAAAATCCGGAGAAATTGCATCGGGGGACGGCCGGGAGGCCAGCCCTAAAAGCGGAGAGTCTGAGCGGCCTGGGGGGGCAATGCCCCCTTGCCCCCCGGCCCAGCCCGCCCCTGCTGCAGCTGCATGTAAAAGAATTGTAGGCAGTATTGTAAGGATAACCATTTTTGAGATTAAGAGTAATTGACATACAATCACTAATGCCCTGGTCTCTTATCTTACAATTGTAATTTAGGGCCCAATTTACCATGATTTGCAATTTTGCCCTGTTAAGTGTCATCTGTCAACGCTGCGAAATCAATTTACTATTAAAGTAATTTCGGGACAGTGTATCCGATAATGAAAACTCTGGGTTCTGACGCAGAATCATTACTGTGTATGAGTAAAGGTCATTTCTGTTACTTCACGCAGGGAAGAGCAGGAAAGCTGCCGGAAAGGGATCTGAAGATTCCTCTCCTGTGATGCCCTTCCCATAGGATTGAACGACTAAGATCAGGATAAAGCTTAGAAAAGCTAAACATTTCAGACTTTGATAAATTTGCCCTCAGCGCAGCCCCCATTGAGTAGTATGGGAACTGCCGTATTGTGCGGTACTTTGCCTAATATATCCATTATCTCCTGAGTTAGGCTTTTGTTAAATTCTCACTATACACAAAAATGCCTAAACCATGCAGAAAAGGCTGTTTCCACGTGGTATAAAGCTTGATAAAGATTCATTTCAAAGTGTCTTTGATGCATATGTATGAAAGCTGTTATCACATACAACACTACTACACATAATCAATAACTTGTCATTACTCACTGTAATGAGTTGCAAGGTCTACATTGCTGGTTACTTGTAGGAACTTCTTGTTTGTTTTATAACGGATAAACTAAGAAAGCATTGAGCTGAGATATGCAATTTAATATAAGTTCCAACCGGCCACCAAAGGGTTCTCTTACCTGACCTCCAGACAGCAGTGGCTCTTGTGTAAAGCAGCATTGTGACATCTTTACCTAATGCCTGCAATGCTAAAAAAAAAAGTTGAAAAAAAGTTGTGGCTCTTCATACTAGTGGTATCCTGTGCCCCAGCTGAGTGTGGGGCCCTGCATACACCCTGGGCCCTATGATATAGCCTCACCCAAAAGTCAGCCCCGCTTAGATGAATGACGTGATAAATATTTATAAAAGTGTCTTCAAAGTAAAAGCATACCTCCCAACTATCCTGATTTCAACGAGTCTCAATTTTAGGGCTCTGACCCACAGTCCTGCCCAGGGAAATGTTTGCCCTGCGGGTGGTAAAGTTGGGGGAAGGGAGTTATGTAATGGGCACCCTAGCGCTTTACAGCACTAGACAGCCCTCTGGGGGCGTGGCCACACCCACGGCACTATATGGCCACGTCCCCATTGTGATGTGGTCATTTCCTCTGTCCCGATACCGGGGATAGACATGTTGAGATATTTGGTAAAAGTGTTCTATTTATTTATTTTATCTTTGTACTATATTTACCAAATGTCCTACAAAGTTTTTTTATTCCCTCCTCTGCCCCTTGGGACAAAAGTTAAATGTCTGATATCATAAGAATTCAAGACCAAAGATGCATTAACACTGCACACACAGAAATGTTGCAGTCTTAAGATTGAAAAAAAGTAGGAAACGCTAAAGTTGCATTTCCTTATTTGTATACAATATAAAACTGTAATGAAATGTCATATACACAAGAGAGAATAATGTCTTGTCAGTTATTAATAGTTGCATTTTCCATATAAAATGTAAATAAATATAAATATTTATTAAATGAAATACAAATATTGGTTGTTTTTGTCTTTAAAAATCCAATATAAATTTTCTTTCCTGCAGTAGTCTAAATGGAAATGTCAATTAAGTAACGCGAAAAGACGGCCATGAGTTCATATAATATAGCCAATAGCACTATCACCTTATGTACTAACAGCTGGAGAGGTCAATATGCAATCAGCCTTTAGAAGCAGCTAGCCAGTCCTGCTAATAGTCATCGTCATCATCACATTTCTGTGCACTAACCCTCCAGCACCCGCAAGAGATACGCTTCCTGATAGGAGTATCTGTGTCTGTGAACACACCCTTACTATGCTCAGCCGACACATGCCTGCTGCTTCCCTCCCCTGTTCTACCCCTGCAGTCCTAAAGTGTTGTAAGTATAATATGCATACTAACACTAACATTTGTTGTACACATGCGCAGTACTAAAAGTTCAGATATGTCGAACTCTACATAAACCCAATATATCTCATTTTTAGATAATTTCAATGATATCTGTTCTATTTTTTTCACTTATTGACTTTTTGTTTATAAATATAAAAAAGTAATCGTAGCTTGCAACTGGTGTTATTTATGTTATGCTGTTCTGTACATTATGCAAGCGAGAGACAAACAAAACAAGGTGGATGCTATAGTTGTGAAGACTACGTACACAGGTAACATTAGGTCATTATTAATGTGATGTAACAAACATACCAAGTGGGTCAACTGCGCTCCTAAATGATGCAGCCACAGAGAGAGGTGGTGGGGAAAGGGATTCCTGAATTCCCAATAGATACAATTTCAAACAATAACTCACTTAGCACAAGAGATGTTGTGTGGGCAGCACGGTGGCTTAGTGGTTAGCACTTCTGCCTCACAGTGCTGGGGTCATGAGTTCAACGCCCAACCATGGCCTTATCTGTGAGGAGTTTGCGTGGGTTTCCTCGTGTGCTCCCGTTTCCTCCCACACCCCGAAAACATACTGGTAGGTTAATTGTCTGCTATTAAATAGACCCTAGTCTGTCTGTGTGTGTGTGTATGTTAGGGAAACTAGACTGTAAGCTCCAATGGGGCAAGGACTGATGTGAGTGAGTTCTCTGTACAGTGCTGCGGAATTAGTGGCGCTATATAAATAAATGATGATGATGAATGGTCCAAGTAAAAACTCACTTGTATGGAACAAGTGGTAACATATGAAAAATGTATTGACAGAATGTGCAATATAGCGTTCTGCTCAGAACAAATATAATATAGTAATATAGTCATTATTAATGTGATTTCCTCTGTTATATGTGTAATTCCCGGAACCAGTGCTCCCCCGCATAGAGATACGGGTTCCTGGGAGTTAAGTGACAAGGGATGAAGAGCAACTGGATGAGGGGACCATCCATTTCACAGTGAGCATCAGAAACTACACCTCCCAGCATGCCCGAGGACTGACACCAAAGAGGGGGATGGAGAAGAAGCGCAGGATTGCAGCTGTAGAGTAGGTAATCATTACTAGAAGTCTTGCTGAAAGACCAGCAAATATATCAGGGAGATCTACCAGGTTACTAGAGAGCTGCCTGGCTCATAGAGGGAGCTGTCAACTCCAGATGGGAGTCTGCCTTTGCCAGAGAGTAAACTGCTACAGATCCAGAACGAGCAGTTAGAGATCCAGCGATCCAATACTGTCATTTATAATGAGCCTGGAAAGGTTTTTCCGAGTCAGCCCCTGGTGGACCATGTAAAGATCTGCCATCTCAAAGAGAGAACATGACTCAGATTGAAGCACTTCCTTAGATAAATTGAGAAAGCTGATGTATTTGGAAGAGCATGGACTACATATGAGTGTAAGTGTGAAATTGCTTGTAATGGAGCAGAGACCAATCTCGGTAAGAGACTGGACAATGCAGAACATGTCTACTGGCATTAGGTCACTTTGTCAAGTGTAGAAATCTAATTTTAAAAAATGTATTTGGACTGACAGAACCAGCAAATCAACAATCATGTATTTCCCTCAGGCTAATCAAGCATGTGTTGGCATATAAAAGAGTTACATGGTTAGTAAGATTGAAAAGGGTACAAAGGTCCAATAAGTTCAGCCTTTCAAAAATGTAAATTGTGGTCCAGAGATTTTGGAAAGAGTGGGTGGAGGATAGCATCCATGTGATGCACATATTAAAGATTTTAGTGGTCTTGCTTCCAGGATTACCGGATGACTTAGTACAGTATATAATTGATTTTGATTTTTATGCCAAAAAAGTCTAGTGGGTAAATGTATTAATCTCCAATTTGAGTAATTCCCCAATATTCGGCAACATTGCCGGCAAAATTTAACATGGCAATGTGTTTAAAGGCAAAACTTGCCTAGAAATAAATTGCTATTTTAAATTTGCCCCGCAAAGTCGCCAAATATTGAGAAATTGCTAAAATTGTAGGCTAATACATTTACCCCTAGATGGTTAAAAGAGGGTGATGCAGCTTTCCCGCTGTATATTATTACTTATACAAACAGGCTCCTGCCCTGATACATTTTACAGCATACTGACCGGGAAAGTATGGCAGCCTCCCGCATCTGCCCACTTCCTAGTGAAGTGGGCAGAATTAGATCCAAAATGCTGCCTCTCGCTGTAAAATGATGCATTGCGTCATTACATCATGGGGCGGGGCCAAAATGTGGGATTTGCTGAGTTCCGCCCCCACACGCCCACCTCTCCCCGCCAGCTCCCGGATGCAGACTTCAAGAAGTCGGCAAGTATATTCTACAGTGTATAGGATATCTCCCAACTGTCTCGATTTTGGCAGGACATCCCGATTAGCGGGCTGTTGCTTAACAAAAAATAGGTGGAGTTTTACCCAAATTTACTCAGTTGTGGACGGAGCTTGGACGGAAAGGGAGTGGGGCTTATTTATTTCCGATTTCCTGAAATGTTGGCATGTATGGTAAAGGCCTCATGTTGGGACTCATAGACTGCACAGCCTTATTTGTTTTAGCTTTCCATGTATAAGAGAATGATTTAAACAAAGGGTGTTGTTGCTACTGCTACATTAAAACATTTCCCCTCTTTTTATGTATGTGACGGCAAGACTTGGAAAGATGGGGTTGTTTTTATTTTTATTATTTTTCTGTGTTTGAATAATCAATAAACTTTTCCTATAAAAAATGCCTGCTCAGCTTTATCCCAATCCATCATTTTCTTTTTTAAATATATCAATTTGTTGTGGGAACTCTCACATGCATATTTATGAAGGTTATAAAATGCTCTTTCTTATAACTAACCTGGTATTCAGCTGCAGTATTCCTTTCATTATTACAGTGATAAGTCAGGGTTTGACAGTCTTGCACTAGTACTCCTGCAGTAGAAAACGGCAGCATTGTTAAACACAAGTTTGACGTGTGATGAGAACCAATTTGCTAAAGTTCTTTTGTCAGCAGATGGAATCTTTGCTATATACACAGAATAATGAATTGTGGACACAATTTTTCTATGAATTGACGAGCAGCTTATGATCTTGCTTCTTACCTATGTTTTTCTTTTTTATCTTAAATGCTGTTTGGTCAAAATATATGGAAGGCTGTAAGGAAATGGTTGTCATGGTTCCCAGCCCTTTACAGATCAATGTGTTCTGATTTTAATCACTGTGGTAGCTGAAAATAATGAAAGTGCCTCTAGACCCTCTAACTACAACAGCCAGCACTATTCTCAAGGTACCTGAATGGGCCAGTTGTTAAATTAGTGCAGCGTCTGATCAAAGGGTTAGTGTCTAAGGCTCAGAATATAACTTTTATGTTAAGTTTTTTAACTTGAGCATGTATGGTCAAGGGAGGCAGGGGTGCAAGGAGGATTTTTCAGGGGGGGGGGTTTCCTTCACCCCCGAAAACCCCAAAAACCCTAGAGAGCTGCCGCGCATGCAATAAGGCACCGTAGCGGACGCTTCTTAGACAGCGCCGCGGCTGCTGCATAGTACAGTGCCGATATGTAGGGCACTTTTAGCGGAGGGGGGGGGTTTCTGGAGACCCAGAAACCCCCCCTGTGTGCGCCACTGGGAGGCAGCCAACTCTTCCTTTATTTTATACCCAACAGGTTGTCATGATACCGGGGTGCCCTTTAACTTTTTGTACACCCCAGTAAAAAAATCCAGTAATATAATATTTAAGGTTTATTAATAAAATGGATGACGGCAGTAAATAAAGCATGTTGGGGATCAGGGTAAATACAAATACCGCAATTACAGCACATTTTATAAAGGGGTAATAAAGTCATACTGCAGTGAGTGTAATAGTAAAATCTTGGATATACTTGTACAACACTTTACTGATCTGTCAGTGGTCACCCTTGGGTACCTGTTGCGGCTTGCTTTAAGGCTGCAGTGGCTTCTCCTCTTCTCCAAACACACAGATCCACAAGACTCACAGAGACCAATCCTTGCACTCTTTCAGTAATCCTCTGATTCTCCAGTCAGTTGAGTGGGAGCCATAACATCTCGTCACATCCAGCTCACGAACACCCGTCAGTACAAGATGGAACACCCAATACATGTGCTCTTTATATATCTAAAATCAGTCTCCACCCATGTGATAAATACAAATAAGCAGTTGAAATTTTTCACCAATCCTAGTGGATATTTGAGCAGGGTGGACAATCTAGGATAGGGGGTAGGCTGCACTGAGCCAACCAATCAGGACTAGGGGCCTGATTCATTAAGGATCTTAACTTGAGAAACTTCTTATTTCAGTCTCCTGGACAAAACCATGTTACAATGCAAGGGGTGCAAATTAGTATTCTGTTTTGCACATAAGTTAAATACTGACTGTTTTTTCAAAAATTTCGACCAACTTTACATGCGTCTGATGGTCCGATCGCTCGGTCCATGGACTGCATACACACTAGCCTTGTTTAGGACGATAAAGGGAAGAGCGGACGTCCCTTTAGCGACTTTTTACAGCCATGTTGTCGTGAGCAATGACTGTAATTTCGTACTCACTGTTGTGGATCGGTCGGAAGTTTATACACACTACACAACGGAAACGAGATTGGAATGAAAATATTAAACGGTACGACCAACCAAATGAGGCGACAATCGTCCATTTGGGCAGACTTTCAACCATCGTGTCACTACATACATTGACCCAACTTTTGAACGAGCGGTCGTATGTCGGCTGTTTGAGCCGATTATTGGACGAAAACAGTGTAGTGTGTACCCAGCTTAACATTGCTTACCTGCCTTTAAGTCACCTGCAATAGTGACTCCTAGATCTCCTCAGTAGTTTCCATTATAGTGCCATTAATACTATATTTAGTCTTTGGGTTTTTGAGACCCAAGTGCATGATTTTGCATTTTTTGGCATTAAACTATAGTTGCCACACTCTTGATCATTCCTCTAGTCTACCTAGATCATCATTCATTTGTTTTACCTATCCAGGTGTGTCTACCCTGTTGCATATCTTTGTGTCATCTGCAAAAAGGCATACTGTCCTTTCAATACCATTTGCAGTGTCTTCAATAAAGATATTAAAAAGCACTGGCCCAAGTATGGATCCCTGGATCCACTGGTAACCATTCCCTCCTGTGAATGTACTCCATTTACTATAACTCTCTCTTTCTATCCTGCAACCAAGATCTTATCCATTCAAACATCTTTGCATCCAATCCCAAACTTTCAAGTTTAACAGTCTGCGACGTGGGACAGTGTCAAAAGCCTTACTAAAGTCTAGATAAACTACATCTACAGCCCCCCTTGATCTATTACTTTAGTCACCCACTAAAATAGGCAATAAGATTTGTTTGACATGATCTCCCCCCAGTAAATCCATGCTGCTTGGGATCTTGTAAGTTACTGGATGTATACAACTTACAAGTTCACAATATTCATTAATTTCATTTTGTTCAGTTCATTTCTATATGGTTAAATGTATTACCATACTACACTTAATATATAGACAACAGTAAATATAAGAAAATACCTAGTAATAATAATAGAAAACAGAATTATGGGCTACAAAGTAAGCTTTCAATACTGATGTGGATGAGTCATAGAGAAATGAGGCACAGAAAACCTGACCAGGAAGTATAGAAGCCTCATGGATATTTGTGCTGGGATGTTACTTTAATTATTAGATGACAGTACTGATCATGAATCAAATGACATGGTAACAGCATATATGCTTATTTGTTGGAGGAGGTCCAAGGTGCAAGTTGCATATCATAATGTGTGCATTTGTGTTTATGAATAATTGCTTTAGGTTAGGCTTTAGCTACAGAAAGGGGAGAATAGTGGTGGGATCAACCAGCATAGCTACAATTTCCTCTTCATTAAAGTAATTGCTATTTGAGTAGCTGCTTGTGGTCTCATGAGCTGTGAGTAATCAGTAGTTGGAATTATACTAGACTTCACTGAAATAGAAGTGTCAGTGTAACCAAGGAATATTTTCATTGTTTGAGCTGGTGTATATCCCCTTCAATACAAAAAGGAAATATACATAGTAGTTTCTCAAAAATAGATTCATGCAACACACAACATTGGTCAAAAGTACAGTTAAATATGAATATATTGTGCTTCTGATACTATTTTGTTTAAACTATCCCACAAGGAAAATTAACAACTAATTTCAGTTAAACAGTACTATACACAAGTTTGGGTACTCCTGGTCAAACTTCACTGAATCTAAAGTAAAGTGAAAAGATGTTAACACAACCTATTTTACACAAAGCATATTTCTGAATATTTTAATGCAAAATTACTATTTATTTGATGAATTTAACATGTTGAAAAATAAGAATTCTTAATGTGGCATATGCAAAAATGTGGGCACCCTTCCAGTGGAATCATTAATACTTTTTTACGTAAAGGCCTCAAAACTTGATTGATTCGTTAGGCCTTAAATTAAGCTAGCTGAAGACAATTTCAGACTTGAATAAATCATCTGACCCTTCTAATCTCTAATGATGTTGTGCCTTCTCTCCACAATCATGGCTCCTAAAAAGAGCTGACTGAAGACTGTAAAATAAAGATAATTGACTGTAACAAAGCAGAGGCTATAAAAAAATATCTAAATGCTTCACACTTGGATCTACCACTGTCAAAAATATTATTAAGTAATGGAAGTTAACAGGAACTGTTGAAGTGAATGTAAGATCTGGAAGACTCAGAAAACTCTCTGTTAGAACAATTTATGAACTAAGGTCGTACAGAAAGCTTTAGCCAACGTACATATTTGCTTACAAAACAATTATCTGCATGGAAGAGTTGTCAACTCTCACACAACCTCATTACACAAGTTAACATCTAAAGTATGTAAAATACTTAGATAAGCCCCAAACGTTTTGTAAGAAAGTGCTGTGAACTGATGAAGCAGGACCGAAACAGAACCTAGAGGCCTTGATGAACTCCCTGCTCATCTACAGAGTACTTTGAGAAGCACTAGTAGTATGGGAGCCAAGCCCGGAGTGTGCGCAGAGTACGAAACTGGAATCCGCCATAACACTCTGGAACTGTTCGTGAGAACTCATTCCCGGCACCTGTAACCAGGCACACGGGACTGGAACAAACTATAAAGAACTCAGAAACTGAATGAGCTGGAACTGGAGACAGGAACTCAAAACCGCGACACAGAATAGCGAACTCAGGACTGCAAGACAGCCATAGACTTGGAACCTACAAACAGATACACAGAACTGGAAATAAGTCCTAGAGACTCAGAACCAGCCCCAGCAACAGAACTGGTGATATTGGTTAAACTCCAGGTACTGCTTAATAAACACAAGATAGTGCAAAGTTCTTACTGAAGTAAGCACTCATGATGAATACAGAATATTTGCAGGAAGATGAGCAGCTTGGAAGTGCAGAGCGATGAACTCCGATTAATGCAGGGTAGTGTTGAAAGAGGAAACAATACAGACAGTTAAGAAAGGTGCAAATCTTCTAAAGCAAGTAAATCATACCACCAAAGATTTATATATCCACATATAGCAATTTAATTCATGTAAAATACAGTAATGGTCAAAAGTTTTGAGAAAAACACATATATTATTTTTCACAAAGTTTGGTGCCTGTTTTTATGATGGTAATTTGCATATACTCCAAAATGTCATGAAGAGTGATCAGATAAATTGCAATTAATTTCAAAGTCCCTCTTTGCCAAGACAATGAACTTTTCCACTGCATTTCAGCTCTGCTACAAATGGACCATCTGATATCAGGTCAGTGATTCTCTCGTTAATACAGGTAAGAGTGTTGACGAGGACAAAGCTGGAGATCACTCTGTCATGCTGATAGAGATAGAATAACAGACTGGAAGCTTTAAAAGGAGGGTGGTGCTTGAAATCATTGTTCTTCCTCTGTTAACCATAGTTATCTGCAAGGAAACATGTATAGTCATCATTGCTTTGCACAAAAAGGGCTTCACAGGCAAGGATATTGGGGCACCACCAGTGCAGAGCTTGCTCAAGAATGGCAGCAGGCAGGTGTGAGTACATCTGCATGCAAAGTAAGTTGAAGACTTTTGGAGGATGGCCTGGTGTCAAGAAGGCCAGCAAAGAAGCCACTTCTCCCCAGGAAAAACATCAGGGACAGACCGATATTCTGCAACAGTTACAGGGATTTGACTGCTGATGACTGGGGTAAAGTCATTTGCTCTGATGAATCCCCTTTCAGATTGTTTGGGGCATCTGGAAAAACGCTTGTCCGGAGAAGGAAAGGTGAGCGCTACCATCAGACCTGTGTCATGCCAACAGTAAAGCATTCCAAGACCATTCATGTGCGGAGTTGCTTCTCAACCAAGGGAGCGGGCTCACTCACAATTTTGCCTAAGAACACAGCCATGAATAAAGAATGGTACCAAAACATACTCCAAGAGCAACTTGTCCCAACTATCAAAGAACAGTTTGCTGACGAACAATGCCTTTTTTACAGCATGATGGAGCACCTTGCCATAAGGCAATAGTGATAACTAAGTGGCTCGGGGATCAAAACTTCGAAAGTTTGGGTCCATGGCTAGGAAACTCCCTAGACCTTAATCTCATTGAAAACTTGTGGTCAATCCTTAAGAGACAGGTGGATAAAAAGAAACCCACAAATTCTGACAAACTCCAAGCATTGATTAGGCAAGAATGGGCGGCCATCAGTCAATATGTGGCCCAGAAGTTGATTGACAGCATGCCAGGGCGAACTGCAGAGGTCTTCAAAAACAAGGGTCAACACTGCCAATATTGTCTCTTTGCATAAACTTAATGTAATTGTCAATAAAAGCCTTTGACACTTATGAAATGCTTGTAATTTTACTTTAGTATACCATAGCAACATCTGACAAAAAGGTCTAAAAATACTGAAGCCGCAAACTTTGTGAAAACCAATACTTGTGTCTTTCTAAAAACTTTTGGCCAAGACTGTACATGCAAAAGAGATATACACAATAATCAGAAATAATTAAACATATTTAAAAATGAATAAAAAAGTCCAATTTATTCCAATTAGGAACCCAATGTGCAATTCAATAGTATCATTGGATCTACAGTGCATTATAGACAGTTAAGAAAAGCGCAAATCTCCTATAGCAAGTAAATCATTGTGTAGAAAGTTATGCATTTTGGAATTGCAGATATTTGTAGAAAGATGTGTACTTTGGTAATGCAGGATGTTCACAGAAAAGATGATCACTCTGTAAAAGCGGGGTCATCAGAAAAACATGGAACCTGGAGCCAAGAACTATCCTCAGGAGAGAAGTGTGTTGTTCTGGCACTAAACAGATCTGAGCAGCTGGTTTAAATGGGGTTTTCCAAAGAGCTGTTGGCTGCACTGTGCATGTGATCACAGCCGCTGAATTTGGTTGGTCTGGAATGATCACCTGACTGCATCAAAGATGGATACGCCCATGCAGCAGAATAAGCAATATGTGGAGGTACCCGGATAGCTGGGATATGACAGAGGTGGACATGGTAACTGCGACTAAGACCCCAATGTGTGACACTATCAAGTCAACAATCCAAAATATACCTGAAAATTAAGCATGAAGTCATACAGGAACAAAAAATTAGGGTTTAGAAATTGTCTCCACAGCCCACAGATTTGAATTTAAAGTAGAACAAGAATTGAAAGACTATTAGTTGACTGCAAGAAATGTGATTTCTGCCAAAAGAGGTCATTATTGACCGACATGGTGTCCAAACATTTGCACATTCACATTTTTTCAGTCTATGAAATTCAGCAAATAAACAGTAATTGTGCATCAAATACACAAGTACAGAAATATGTCATGTTTAATTTTGTACCATACAGAAGTTATGTGTCACTTTGCCCAAACTTTTGGTTATAACAGTATGTCTAGTGAGAATGGCACAAAACTAATAGATCCCACTACTAAGTTGTGTATTTCTAAAACACACGAGGAAGAACATTAATGTGCTCACATAAAACAATGTACATAAAAACAAATATGTAAGATTGTGGCACTTGACATTTTTACTTTGACATTGTTTGGAGTTTGGAGTTCAAAAGTAAATGATCCATTCTCCAAAAACATCTGCTTGAGCCTCTGCGTTCTCATATTTTTACTAGTGTCAGAAGCTGTCAGATGACGGCCAAACCCTGCAACAATTCCTGAGCAACCTGACATGTCAAGTGATGCCTCTGTTATATTCCTTGACATGCAATAAGAACCCTGTCAAACACTGCATAAAGAGAAATATGAACTACTCCTGTGTGACAGGGAGACAACTTTTCTTATTCCTACACGAAACAACTAGATCACAAAAAAAATCTATATTCAACATATTCAAAGACCAATTAGAAAAACAATCAGTTTAAATGCCAAAACCTATTTCTGTTACAGTTGATGATTGTTTTCCCTAAACGTCTTCATCAACTATGAAGTACTTCTTTGTTTTTAGAATCTGTATGGTTATTGAGAGCGGTAAAAGGCCAGCAATAAACGCTAGTCACTGACCATGCTATATGACCCCCATGTGTTAGCCACCAGGGGCAAACGCAGGATTTGTAGAGAGGGGTTTCCATGCCACACCGCCAGTGGTTGTGGCCAGTATGCTTCAGGGCATGGCTATAATTTTAGACAGTGCTTGGCTGCTCTCCAATTCTTCCTATCCTCATTATATACACGGACAATGCACTATTGTTAGGGGCACACAGCTCTCCCTTTTCGAGCAGAGCCATGTGAAGCAAGACATACCTCTCAACTGTCCCTACAATCAGGACAAAGACCTAATTGAGTGTGTCAGCACAGTTGACAGACTGTCCTGATCTCTCCTACCTGTTCTTGCTGCTTTCAATACTTGTTGGGGAGAGATGGCTGTGAACAGTGCAGACAGAAATGATCTGCACACAAGCTGCAAAGTGGCTGGTCCCGGGGCAGGGTCCAGCTACCTCAAGCATACAGAACCTTAGGCTTGGATGGGGGGGGATTCCAGGTATTAGAAACCCCCCCCTCGGTTTGCCTATGGCCACATCTATGTGTGAGTTCTCTGTACAGTGCTGTGGAATTAGTGGCACTATATGAATAGCTGATGGTGATGATGATTTTTTCAAATAGACCAATGGAGCAATAACTCTCTTCAACTGGATAACGTTAGTTTCACCAATTAAATGATCTCTGCTTAGAGAAAAATAAACAAAATGTCCTAAATACCTCTACTCACAGAATCACTGGACAAATATAGTGTTGAGTATTCATTGAACGAGCCCATTAAATGTGGAATTGGTTAATTTATGTTATATTTACTTATACGCAATCACAGAGATGCAGGAGACAATTATCATGCAGTCTGCACTAGATAATAACTATCCAGTTCTGTTATGTATTCACAGCTGCATGGTAACAATATGCTAATTGTTGTTTTTTAATCTTCTGTATAAGATGTATTAACCAGCTTTGCTTAAAAGATAAAAATGTTTTATTATCAGACGGTAATTTTAGAGCTTTTAGAACATGTTTTTATTCCCTCTGTGAATCTGTACAAACACAGTTAAGCAGTCACAACATGAGCCTTGTAAACAGACAATCCGAAAATATTTAATGAAAGCCTTTTTTTCATATAACAGTAGACACACATCGTTTCAGACCGGTCAGACAATCCTTTCTCAAGCTCCCCGGACAACAGGTCCACTCCACACCATTTCTGTGATCCCTCTAATAGAGCTTGTGAGATCTGCCACTCAGGCCCTTTTACAAAGGACCATATGCCCAATGTAAATGTTATATATTAAAGGCTGCTGCCAGATTCATTCAGATGTTCTTAAATTACCACCGTGCCAGTGTGGAGGACTTACCTGGCCGGGGCCGTCGTCATCCCTCGGGCGGCGGTTCCCTCCGTTCAGCCGGGACGGTGAGCCAATCAGGGCTCACCTCCCGGCCATTTAAAAAAGAAAAATGGCGACGGACCAATCCGGGCCCGCCATGTCATCACGTGGCGTCGCGTCGACGCTACGTGATGACGCTAGCGCGGCGCCGACTATTTAAGTCAGCGCGCGCGCCGCCATGGGCAGTTCGACGGCGGAGAGATCCAGAAGAGGACGTGTCGCGGAGAGCTGCGGGATCAAGACTAGAAGAGAAGCCAGCGGAGACCAGCAGCGGCGGCAGAGAGCCCTTGTTAGGGCTAAGAGCGCCTCTGCTGCCTGAAGACCGGCGGGATCAAGAACAGAAGCCGGCGGCAGAGCAGAGAAGCAGCGGCAGGCGGGGAAGGAGTCCAGGAGAAGCTCCCCGAAGACAGCCCCAGGTAAGGCCTTGCCAGGCGACTCCTCTCCCGGGCCCACGCCCGCAGTACATTAAATACAGTCGGGCACAAGGCCCGTGGCACACTAAAGTAGGGGCACAAGGCCCAGGGACCTGGGCACTAGGCCCCAACGAAGTAGTGGGCCAGTAGGCCATTAGTATATTGATATAAAAGGGGACAAGCCCCTGTTAGCTAGTGAGGGGGGACTCTGAGCCCCAGGTATACAAGGGCACAAGGCCCTTAGGTAGTTAGTGGCCTAGAGGCCATAGGAAGGCCAAAGGGCCTGGTTAGAGGCTGGTAGCCTGTAAGCTATTAAGGGCACAAGGCCCTCAGTCAGTTAGGGAGGCCACAGGCCTCGGTAGGCAGGGGCTAGGACCCCTAGGTAGTAGGGCACAAGGCCCTAGTTAGTGGGCTCAGAGCCCTGAGGTAGAGAGGGGGCTGAGGCCCATGAAACAGAGCAGAAGGCTCTGGGTGTAGCTGGGCAGAGACCCATGGTGTAAAGGGCATAAGGCCCTGGTGGTGTGAGGTAGAGGCGTGAGAGCCTTATGAGTGTAGGCGCGGTCCTGTGTGAGGTGAGCACACGTGGTTAGGAGGTACAGTAGAGCGGAGGCTCCTGTGGTGCTGTAGCAACCTGCTGGTTGGCTAGCAGCGGTGTGCTCGGGTAAGTAGCGGGCAAAGTACTGTATACTGTATTTATTCTGTCTGTGTGGCGAGTGTAGTTTACATTACAGTATTTTGGTGTGCTATATAACTGTGTCCAGGGGCAAGACGTCAGGCCCCCATTAAAGGTAGGCTCTTGTTCCTGTGGTTTTCCTGTGCTAACCCGTGCTGTGGGGACAAGTGTAAGTACCAGCATACACATAGTCAGGGGAGAACACACGTAGTTTTCCTGTCCCTTAGGTCCCCGGGGTCACACTGGTACCCAGAGGGGGGTGGCTGAGTGAGTTGGTGGCAGTGCAGCACACCTTGAGGCAGTTCCAGGGGCGGCCGTGGTTCTGATCAAGGGTCCTCAAGGCCGGTTCCGTGCAGGTGGACCTGTGGTTCCGGACGTAGGGACACGTGTGAGATACCCGAGTACAGGCAGTCGGGCGGTTCAGTTCGATCGGCTGTTCCGTGCGGCAGTCGGCCCGCGGGTTAGTGTGCTGTTCTACTGAGCCTCAGCCGGGCTTAAAGAACCCGTACTTAGGGCCTGTGTGTGACTCCATAGCAAGAAGGCAGCTTCTTGGTACGACCTGGGTGAGGGGGTTAGGAACCGCCCTCCGGTTTAGGCTGTGAACACCGGCTGGTGTTCCCCGTAGCGTGTAAGTGAGTAGTTCCGTTAGTGCACCACACCTAGTTAGTTATAGTAGTTTGACGTAGTTGCGTTGCCGACCATTAGAACGTTGTTAGGGTCGGGTCGCTGTTGTAGTCAGTCCAGTTTTGTGGGTGCCATCTTAGTCTCACGGAGAGCGTAGAGGGAGGCTGTGTGTTCTTGTCATCCGCAGGAGTCGGGAAGGTGCAGGAGAACCGGATCGGAAGTGGGAGTGTCCCGGTGAGTATCATGCTCGATTCCCCCTTTCGGTTAGGCCCTCACCGGCAGGTGTGTGAGGCACTTGAGGCGGGATTAGTCCTCGGATTAGTCTTGGCCTTCAGTGCCTGTAGTCCCCCGCGTCTTGGCAAGAACAAAGTGAGGAGGCGGCAAGGAGCTTGGACTGACCGTGTCCTTGTTCTTTGCCGTAGTCTCGGACAGCCCTTACTTGGTAGACTCAGTTTAACTGTGTGTTTCCCTCTTAGGTGTTACTTGCGGGCGTCCGGAGAAAACCCAATCCGGGACCGAGGTGGGATCCAGTCATCCACGCGGATCGTGGTAAATTCGGAGGTATTAGGAGTTAGTCGCCCTGTGAGGCACATCTCCGATAGGGACCTTACATTTTGGCGTAGTCGGCAGGATCCGCGTTCGTGATGACGGATTCACGACCAACCACGCCTCCCCCCGAGCGCAACCCGCCTAATGTGATGGCTGTGGGTGCCGCGTTGTCCCACCTGCCGAAGTTCGATGGAAAGAATCTTGCTTTCGCCGACTGGCAGGAACGGCTGCATGGCACTGCCCGGTTGTATCATATCACCGGTGCCATGAAAGTGGAGCTGGCTCTGAACGCCCTGGAAGGGGATGCCAGGAAGACGGTTCTTCTTCGACCCAAATCAGATAGGGACACCTTGGACGCCATCTTCAAAATCTTGGGAGGATTGTACGGTGACACCTCCTCTGCGGCAGTTCTGAGGAAGAGGTTCTTCGGGCGTGTGCAGAGAGAAGACGAGAGTCTGACCCAGTTTGGCAACGCTCTCCTAGAATTGGCGGGAGAACTCTGGAAGAGAGACCCACGGGGGTCGGCCGCCATGGGAGACTCGGATGTGCTACTGCGAGACCAATTTGCCCTGGGGCTCCGGAACGTGCCACTCCGGCACATTCTACTGGACAAGGTGCGGGACCAACCTCACCTGGTGTTCCAGGAAATACAAGCGGAGGCTGTGTCCCGGGACAGAGATGATCACTACGGGCCTTATGCGGTAGCACCCCAGCAGGTCCTGCTCACCAGTAGCCCGTCCGAAGCAGAGGCCCACCCGTTGGAGAGTTGTGTGAAAGATCTAAAGGAAGCTCTCTTAGCCATGAAGGAAGAAGTCGCCCAATTGCGGCAGGAAGTCCGTCGGCCGAGGGATCGCCGAAGTGAAGGGGGACCTATAGAGGAACGGCGAAGCGCCACCAGGTCCCAGCAGGGCCCAAGACCGGGCGTTCGCTGCTGGAGATGCCAACGCGTGGGACATTATGCCCGTAACTGTCCCGAACCTCCAAACCAGGCACCGTTAAACTAGAGTCCCTCGCGGTGAAGGGGCCACCCGCGGGGGAGATGGGGGCAAACCCCAACTTCACCAACTCTGCTGATTTGGTGGGGGAGTGCCCTACCGTAGTAGCCACGTTAGGGGGTAAACCACAACAGTGTCTGCTGGACACGGGGTCTCAGGTGACCACTATGTCGGAGCGGTGTTTCCTGGAAAACTACGCTCACCTGCAGAAGAGCCGGGCCCAAACGTGGATTAAGCTGACCGCCGCCAACAATTTGCCCATCCCTGTCGTGGGAGTAGTCTGGTTGGAAATTGAAGTATGCGGACAGACCTTGGGAAAGAAGGGCATTCTGGTGGTTGGTGGAAAAGAGCTTCGTCATGGCCCGGTGATCCTGGGGATGAACGCCCTACAAAATTTGGATCAGGCCTTATTCCACGCCAAAGGGGCTCGATACTGGAGAGAGTTGGACGTACCCCTGCCCGTGCAGCAGGTTTTCCAGAGGATGGTACGACGGTGTGATGAAGAACCGACTGAGTCGGGACTGGAGCTCCTTGGCTACCTACGGACCAACTATCGACAGACGGTCGAAGTACCCCCTGGTCAGGAGGTGCTGCAATATATGGAGGTGAGGACAAACCGGAGATTAGAGGGAAGAGTGGTGTTGGTGGAACCGGTCAGTCCGGAACGAACGGCGGAAGGACCTCTTGTTGCCCGTGCGTTGGCCAGGGTACATCGAGGAAGGGTACCCGTGCGGTTATGTAATGTGCAGGACCATACTCAGACGATGGGGCCTGGTACGACTGTCGCTCGAGTTATCGCCGTAGAAGCAGAACAGATTGGAGATGACCGGCAGATACTTCTCAAACCCGCGTCAGGACAACAAGGGGGCTTGGCGGTCCAGGTGGAGGGTGACGATAGCCTGTCCCGCGAATGGAACGGCAACACCATTTTGGAACAAATGGATGTTTCCTTGGAAGGGATCGAGCCTCGAGATGTTACCCGTTTACAGCAGATATTGTGGGCCAGACAGAAAGTGTTCTCCCGAAGTGAAGAGGATTTTGGGTACACGGAGGAACTGGAACATAATATCCGTACCGGAGACAGTCTGCCCATTAGGGAGAGATATCGGCCAATCCCGCCCAAGTTGTACCAAGAGGTCAAGCTGATGATTAGGCAGATGTTGGATAGCCACGTGATTACCGAAAGTAAGAGCCCGTGGGCAGCTCCTATCGTCTTAGTACGGAAGAAAGATGGCGCTATCAGGTTCTGTGTGGACTATCGGCGGTTGAATAGTTGTACGGTCCGCGACGCGTATCCATTGCCCAGGATTGAGGAATCGCTAGCTGCGCTAGGGAAGGCGAGATATTTCTCCACTCTGGATCTTGCCAGCGGATACTGGCAAGTACCAGTGGCGGCAGAGGACCGGCAGAAGACGGCCTTCATCACACCAATGGGTCTGTTTGAGTTCTGTAGGATGCCTTTTGGGCTCACTAATGCTCCCGCCACCTTCCAACGGTTAATGGAGAGATGTCTGGGAAACCTGAACTTCGACGCTCTCCTGATCTATTTGGATGATATCATCATCTTCGCTCCCACGGTCAAGGAACATCTGGATCGACTCGACGTCGTCCTACAGCGCTTGGAGAAGTTCGGCCTGAAGTTGAAGCCGCGAAAGTGTCATCTTCTGAAATCTCGGTTGGAATACCTGGGACATATTGTGTCCCGGGATGGGGTGAGCCCCACTCCGGATAAGGTTTCTGCGGTGTTGGACTGGAAGATCCCTCGAACGGTGACGGAACTGAGAGCATTTCTGGGGTTAGTGGGCTACTATCGGAGATTCATCAAAGACTTCGCGAAGGTGGCTGGCCCGCTAAACGAATTATTGAGGGGCGTTGCCACTACGGCTAAGAATCAAGCCATAGCCTGGGGAGACGCTCAGGAAAAGGCGTTCACGACGCTCAAAGAAGACCTGACGACGGCTCCGGTGTTGGCGTACGCTGACTTCGAAAAGCCCTTCGTTCTGTATACTGATGGAAGTCTCAAGGGCCTGGGGGCCGTGCTAGCACAAGTCCAAGACGGCAAAGAACGGGTCATTGCCTACGGAAGCCGGAGCCTGCGGGATTCAGAAAGAAACCCCGATAATTACAGTTCCTTTAAGCTGGAGTTGCTAGCAGTGGTTTGGGCAGTAACCGAAAAGTTCACGGAATACTTGACCGGCGCTGAGTTCGACATAGTGACCGATCACAATCCCTTGGCCTACTTGGGCACGGCCAAGTTAGGGGCGCTGGAACAGCGCTGGATGGCTCGGTTGGCCAAGTTCGGATATAAGATCCGGTATCGACCCGGAAAGGCTAATGGAAATGCGGATGCGTTGTCCCGTTATCCCCTGCAAGGGCCGGAGGGGCCTAGTGATGAGGACAGAGAAGGGGAGGAGATCCCGGATCTGACCCAGTTGACATCTCCTGTTTGTGCTCTGAGTGTGCCCAAGACGACCGTAGATTGGGCCGAACGGCAGGCTCAGGATGCTCCATTGCGGTGTGTCCGCCGATGGAAGCAACAGGGACATTGGCCCTCTAGTGAAGAACGGCGTCGACTGTCCATAGCCGGACGACGGCTATTGCACAGATGGGATCAACTGGCAGTGAGGGAAGGGGTGCTAGTTCGCCGAGCCTACCTGGAGCAAGAGCTCCGTCCTGTATGGCAGGTGGTGGTGCCTGAGTCCATGGCGCGGGACTTGGTACTGGAAGCCCATGAAAAAGGCGCTCATCTCGGGGCGGCCAAGACCCATCAATGGCTACGCAGGCAGTACTGCGTACCTGGCGCCAAGGCGTTGGCGGAAGAGGTCTGCCGAGCCTGTCCACGATGTGGGGTAAGTAAGGCTGGGGAGCAGCATGCGCCCGTGCAAACCATCCAGACGGGGCGACCCTTGGAGCTGCTTATGATTGATTACGTCCTGGTTGGGGAGTCAAGTAGTGGTCATAGCTACGCGTTGGTCATGACCGACCACTTTACAAAGTTCACCGTCGTTGTGCCCACACGAAATCAGACGGCGGAAGCAGCTACGCGCGCCATTGTGGAGCACTTCATTCGGAGATATGGGTGCCCGGAGCGGATTCACTCGGATCAGGGAGCCTGTTTTCAGGGACGCCTCATGGAGGGTCTGTGTGACACTTATGGGGTACAGAAGTCCCGGACCACTCCTTATCACCCTCAAGGTAATGGCGCCTGTGAAAGGTTCAATCGGACCTTGCTGCAAATGCTCAGGGCTCTGGAGGCTGGGCAAAAGAACCGCTGGCCGGAGTTCGTGCAGGACTTGGTGTGGGTATACAATAACCGGGTACATAGTACCACCGGTTATACCCCATACTTCCTTTTGTTTGGGCGGCCTGGAAGGGAGTGGCGTGATTTGGAGTTGTCCGTCCCCGAAGAAGCGGACAGATGGACTCCCAGCGGCTGGGTGACCGAGCAGAAGAGGAAGCTGAAGATTGCCGGGGACGTGGTTAGGGGGCAGCTACGGTCCAAAGTCCATCACGGGCCAACCAACAGCACGGCTTCCCCCTTCGTAGTGGGTCAGCGGGTACTGGTAAGAGTTAAGAGATTGGGAAATAAACTCAGCGATCGGTGGGAAGTGTTGCCACATGTAGTGCAACGGCGCATGGCTCCTGACCTTCCTTTGTATGAGGTGGTTCCTGCGGAAGGGACTGGAAGACCGCGGGTGCTACATCGGAATATGTTACGTCCCTGTGGTTTTCTGGATTTGCCTTCCGACGTCCAGGAGAGAAGTGAGCCAGATCCTATACCCGCCCCGACGGGGGTGGATTGGTGGGCACCAATGACCGCCGACGACGTTGTTACTCCGGATGCTACTCCAGTGGACCTGGACCTTCCGACACCGCCGCTTCAACCTAGAAGATCGCAGCGATCGAACTTGGGCCAGCCTGGAGGACGTTATACTGACCCGGATTTCGTGTGGACCAGGGTTTTGTCGGCAGGGACTGCCGACATTAAAAACGGGGGAAATGTGGAGGACTTACCTGGCCGGGGCCGTCGTCATCCCTCGGGCGGCGGTTCCCTCCGTTCAGCCGGGACGGTGAGCCAATCAGGGCTCACCTCCCGGCCATTTAAAAAAGAAAAATGGCGACGGACCAATCCGGGCCCGCCATGTCATCACGTGGCGTCGCGTCGACGCTACGTGATGACGCTAGCGCGGCGCCGACTATTTAAGTCAGCGCGCGCGCCGCCATGGGCAGTTCGACGGCGGAGAGATCCAGAAGAGGACGTGTCGCGGAGAGCTGCGGGATCAAGACTAGAAGAGAAGCCAGCGGAGACCAGCAGCGGCGGCAGAGAGCCCTTGTTAGGGCTAAGAGCGCCTCTGCTGCCTGAAGACCGGCGGGATCAAGAACAGAAGCCGGCGGCAGAGCAGAGAAGCAGCGGCAGGCGGGGAAGGAGTCCAGGAGAAGCTCCCCGAAGACAGCCCCAGGTAAGGCCTTGCCAGGCGACTCCTCTCCCGGGCCCACGCCCGCAGTACATTAAATACAGTCGGGCACAAGGCCCGTGGCACACTAAAGTAGGGGCACAAGGCCCAGGGACCTGGGCACTAGGCCCCAACGAAGTAGTGGGCCAGTAGGCCATTAGTATATTGATATAAAAGGGGACAAGCCCCTGTTAGCTAGTGAGGGGGGACTCTGAGCCCCAGGTATACAAGGGCACAAGGCCCTTAGGTAGTTAGTGGCCTAGAGGCCATAGGAAGGCCAAAGGGCCTGGTTAGAGGCTGGTAGCCTGTAAGCTATTAAGGGCACAAGGCCCTCAGTCAGTTAGGGAGGCCACAGGCCTCGGTAGGCAGGGGCTAGGACCCCTAGGTAGTAGGGCACAAGGCCCTAGTTAGTGGGCTCAGAGCCCTGAGGTAGAGAGGGGGCTGAGGCCCATGAAACAGAGCAGAAGGCTCTGGGTGTAGCTGGGCAGAGACCCATGGTGTGAAGGGCATAAGGCCCTGGTGGTGTGAGGTAGAGGCGTGAGAGTCTTATGAGTGTAGGCGCGGTCCTGTGTGAGGTGAGCACACGTGGTTAGGAGGTACAGTAGAGCGGAGGCTCCTGTGGTGCTGTAGCAACCTGCTGGTTGGCTAGCAGCGGTGTGCTCGGGTAAGTAGCGGGCAAAGTACTGTATACTGTATTTATTCTGTCTGTGTGGCGAGTGTAGTTTACATTACAGTATTTTGGTGTGCTATATAACTGTGTCCAGGGGCAAGACGTCAGGCCCCCATTAAAGGTAGGCTCTTGTTCCTGTGGTTTTCCTGTGCTAACCCGTGCTGTGGGGACAAGTGTAAGTACCAGCATACACATAGTCAGGGGAGAACACACGTAGTTTTCCTGTCCCTTAGGTCCCCGGGGTCACACTGGTACCCAGAGGGGGGTGGCTGAGTGAGTTGGTGGCAGTGCAGCACACCTTGAGGCAGTTCCAGGGGCGGCCGTGGTTCTGATCAAGGGTCCTCAAGGCCGGTTCCGTGCAGGTGGACCTGTGGTTCCGGACGTAGGGACACGTGTGAGATACCCGAGTACAGGCAGTCGGGCGGTTCAGTTCGATCGGCTGTTCCGTGCGGCAGTCGGCCCGCGGGTTAGTGTGCTGTTCTACTGAGCCTCAGCCGGGCTTAAAGAACCCGTACTTAGGGCCTGTGTGTGACTCCATAGCAAGAAGGCAGCTTCTTGGTACGACCTGGGTGAGGGGGTTAGGAACCGCCCTCCGGTTTAGGCTGTGAACACCGGCTGGTGTTCCCCGTAGCGTGTAAGTGAGTAGTTCCGTTAGTGCACCACACCTAGTTAGTTATAGTAGTTTGACGTAGTTGCGTTGCCGACCATTAGAACGTTGTTAGGGTCGGGTCGCTGTTGTAGTCAGTCCAGTTTTGTGGGTGCCATCTTAGTCTCACGGAGAGCGTAGAGGGAGGCTGTGTGTTCTTGTCATCCGCAGGAGTCGGGAAGGTGCAGGAGAACCGGATCGGAAGTGGGAGTGTCCCGGTGAGTATCACGCTCGATTCCCCCTTTCGGTTAGGCCCTCACCGGCAGGTGTGTGAGGCACTTGAGGCGGGATTAGTCCTCGGATTAGTCTTGGCCTTCAGTGCCTGTAGTCCCCCGCGTCTTGGCAAGAACAAAGTGAGGAGGCGGCAAGGAGCTTGGACTGACCGTGTCCTTGTTCTTTGCCGTAGTCTCGGACAGCCCTTACTTGGTAGACTCGGTTTAACTGTGTGTTTCCCTCTTAGGTGTTACTTGCGGGCGTCCGGAGAAAACCCAATCCGGGACCGAGGTGGGATCCAGTCATCCACGCGGATCGTGGTAAATTCGGAGGTATTAGGAGTTAGTCGCCCTGTGAGGCACATCTCCGATAGGGACCTTACACCAGGCCACAGGTCTAATTGATTCAAATGAGGAGCGAGCACTAATCTTATGATCCTGCAGCCTAAAGTGTAAATATATAAAAAATAGAAATTAGCATGAGTGCCCTTTAAATGGGTTTATACCTCTTTACACAAGCAGTGTTCTTATTAAAGTCTGTCTAGTGGTAGGCCCTTTGAAACATGGACTTTATATGTACATTATGAGTCTCATTAGAGTTGGGCACATCGTCATCATTTCTTTATATAGCGCCACCAATTAGGCAGCGCTGTACAGAGAACTCACTCACATCAGTCCCTGCCCCATTGGGGCTTACAGTCTAAATTCCCTAACACATACACAGACTAGGGTCAATTTGTTAGCAGCCAATTAACCTATCAGTATTTTTTTGGGGAGTGTGGGAGAAATCGGAGCACCTGTAGGAAACCCACGCAAACATGGGGAGAACATACAAACTCCACATAGTGCTGTGAGGCAGAAGTGCTAACCACTAAGCCACTGTGCTGCCCATAATTTTGCACTCCAAACATATGCAGAAAAAGACGCATCCAAATAAAAGTATACTTATGTGTGTATATAGTCAGAGGCACCTCAAGATGCAACCAAATGAAAACAGTAATACTTACACCAGGGGGTAAATGTATCAAGCTGAGAGTTTTTCGGCGGGTTTGAAAAACCAATCAGATTCTAGTTATCATTTATTTAGTACATTCTACAAAATGACAGCTAGAATCTGATTGGTTGCTATAGGCAACATCTCCACCTTTCAAACCTGCCGGAAAACTCTCAGCTTGATACATTTACCCCCAGATGTACATCCTTTCAGGTGAAGGTCCTGAAAGGATGTACTTTCAGGACCTTGACAAGGTCCTGAAAGGACATCCGGATGTCCTGAAAGGACATCCGGATGTCCTTTCAGGACCTTTCAGGACCTTGACAAGGTCCTGAGAGGACATCCGGTCATCGGGAAGAGGACCTTAAGCGACTTTCCAGCATTAGGATCAGACGGACAGAAGAAAGAAGACTTTACCGGACAGAGGAATCATCTGACAGGGTAAGGCAGAATTGACTATAGCGTTGTGTCTCCTCTGTATATGCTGCAAAATTACTCTGTGAAAAAATTGAGGACAATGTTTCTCCTCAATTTTTTCACATGATTTATATAGGTGCGTCTTATACAGTGAAGCGTCATATACATGGGGAAATACGGTAATATAATCACAACGCTAATGATTTAGCTTGAGGTCAATATGCAAGCAGCCAATCAGAAGTGGCTACATAGTACTGCTGATGCTAATACATAACCCTTGCGGGTGCTGGAGGACTGGTGTAGCAGTCTAATAGGCTTATCTT
Source organism: Mixophyes fleayi (assembly GCF_038048845.1). Lineage (NCBI taxonomy): Eukaryota > Metazoa > Chordata > Amphibia > Anura > Limnodynastidae > Mixophyes > Mixophyes fleayi. The sequence continues at coordinate 37,766,362 of NC_134407.1, forward strand.
GCTATGTGTCCAAGTTTAATCCAGTTATGTCAGGGGTGGGCAAACCTGTCCTCAAGGGCCATATCCAGTTCATGTTTTTAGGATTTCTGTCTGTAGAAACAGGTGGGATAATTACTGACCCAGCCAAATAGATTAACTCAGCTGTACATGATTAAAGAAATCCTAAAAACATGAACTGGATATGGCTCTTGAGGACAGGTTTGCCCACCCCTGAGTTATGTGAACATGCCTGTACTGTCAGCAGCTTACACTTGACATGCCTGCCTCCCGTGTTCATCCAAGCACGTCCCATGCAGAACTACGTGGGGCCACTCAAGGCTATCTTTGGTTTTCACAATTATTTTCCTGTATGCAACACAAAAAAAAGGTAAAATACTTTTTGGAGTTAGTTACCATTTAATCCTGGTCCTCATGGGACAAATGAAAAGATATTAACTTTAACCTTGCCAACAGTTTTAACCCTAACCCTTACATAGCCATATTATTAAAGGATTTATTCACTTTTTATGTATATGTAATGCAGAGGCAAACGCAGGATTTGTAGAGGGGGGTTCCATACATATGCTTCCAAAGAAAATGGAACATGTAACACTATAGAGCAGATTCAATTCAGCAAGAAGTGTCGCGGACACCACCACGGTGTCTGGCTACGCACGTTGCCACTTATTATGGTTAGGAATCCTCACTCATTTTTTATGCACCTCTACGGGGAGCAAGGAAAAATGAGTGAGGATATCTTGCTGGGCATCACCTCGATGTGCCTTCGCGGACTGTTCCAGATGCACATAGCGCCAAATGCAATGTCCCCCTATATATTTATATACCATCCCTCTTATGTTCATGGCCAACATATTTATCAATATTACTGCCACACACTTTGCACTCTCTCATGCGCATTATTACCAACCTCATTGCCCTCTCATGCCTCTCACTTTCACCCTCATTGATCCTCCTCACTATCCAACCCCTTAACCCCACTTACACGCTTTTACATTTCCTCTCTGAGCATGTTAATTGATGCTATAGAAAGGCGGTCCATGAACACAGTGTTCTGGGGTGTGAGACTGTCAGCGTTGCGTGAATAAGTAGCTTTCTGTTGCTTATCACACTTACTCTGCGTGATGTCTCCTCAAAATGCTCAGATTGCACTCCTAGGAGACGGTATTGCAGCCAGATTAGCCTCCTGCCTAATCTGGAGTTAAACCGTGGTGTTAGGGGGCAGGGGCCTAAATAGACGTTTGTGGTCCATTTAGCAACATAAAAATGGTTCTCAGCTCGTCCTTTATATGTTATGTTACCGTTCACTACATGTTGGTGATGAAAATAAAGAGATTTGAAAAAAAAAATGGTACTCAGTTGGTAAATCATACAGATGAAGATGGCACAGCAGGAAATTACCATGAATTATTTATTATTATTTTTCAAGTGTTCAACACAAACATTTGTGAAATTTATTTACAGAGAATTGCTTTATAATTGACTTAATTATTATTGTTAATGGTCTTCAGGATGTAATTTTCCATACACATGAGTGAAAACCAAGATATGTATTTGCAACAGCAAGATCGCATGTACAGATAACAGCTGAAACTGAGGTGATTAGTCCTCCGAAACATTTTAATAAAGAGGGTTTGAAGGTTCTGAATAAATTTCCCGAAATAATATACTGAAAAGTTGGCAAGTCTATGAGGACCCTATGCTCGAGGGGTCCCTGGGCAATTGCCCAGTGTGCCCAAACATTAAGATGGTTCTGACAAGGGGTGAGTGAAGAGGCTGCAAGAGGACACTAGTGAGAGTGTCAGGTCTACCAAGCAAGGCTGAGAGTGCACCAGAGAGGGTGTCAGAGCCTGTGCCAATTCGAGTGAGTGTGAGAATCGAAGGAGGGGCAGAGAAAGCACAGTGATCATGTGTTATAGTCCAATTACATAGCTGTCAAGTTGGAATTTTTGAGAAACTTCCAAAATAATGGGTGGTCTCCCGAACTCCCAAGTCTTGAGATCTCTCAAATCTCCTTGAAACTGAGCCAGACACACAAGTGGTGGGTGGAACCCAGCATGATGATATCATACGATGAACAGGAAGTTATGATGCAGGTCATGTCATTAAGTCCCGCCCACCTCCCACTTCACAGAGCTACTCTCCACAGCTCCCGATGGGTAGGTCAAATAAATCAGCAACTATGCTCTAATTGTAATCTGGAAATATAAAACTGTCACTGCAGAGGTACAAAACCCCTACCAAAGGCTTCATTAAGCTAAATACAGACAGAGAATCTGAGCACAAAGCACTTACTTTTTTATCATGAGTGGCACAGGAAGGAAAGCAAAAAGACTACACAAACAACCCCCAAATGCCTGTGTGTCCAGAACATAAGGGGGAACACAATTTACCCATAAATCTGCCTATAGCTTCATTTATGTAATTAGTAATATCTCAGAACTATAACCCAAGATATACCATACCCCCCAACATTGTTCTGGTACAAGTTAAGAGATTGATGTGGCCGATCGCACAATTAAAGAGGTCAAGTCATTTTAAGGCACGTTTCTAATTTTTCCTTTTTTTTTTTTTTTTATCATATATCCTTTTTGTAATCAAGAATAAATTAATAAAGAATAGACTCAGTCTAGAAGACCAATCTCCAGAAATGATTCAGTATAAATAGCATAGTTTAGAAGACCACGTACACTGTGTTAAAGGTCCAACTTACAGTGTTAAAGGTCATCTGCAATCTGCTGTCTATGCCTAGTATTTGCTGCTTATAATGCTTGTAATAGACTGAGCAATTAAGAGTTTCCATTACACTTACCCTTTCTTTAAGTTAGACCATGGCATAGTAGCATCATGTCAGGTAATGAATAGGCCATGTGTAATGACTAGCAATTTGCTGGCAACATTAGCTCTCAAAACTATTAAAGCAGTCATTACAGACTCAAACCTTTGCACACACAGAAAGCAATGAATGAATATATAGAGTAAGTTATCTGGCCAGACCTACTAACATGCTGGCCACTGCTGTAGCACAATTCAAATGTGCCCTATATGTTTTTAAGTGTTTTTCTAATTAAAGGTGAGAACAAGAATATCAATAACTCTGCGAAGGCCGTTCTAGTGAGCAACGCAGAGATAGGCCTTTCCCCTGGGTCCCATTTTCAGACTGTACCCTGGAAAATCGTCACAAGCCTGGGCCAAGGTTTGCAGCACTGCAGAAACAGAATGATGCCCATGGAGCTCCCACTGGCAGCTTGTAATTAAACATTGTTTTTCATTTTCTCTCTTATTTAATCTATACTTGTGCTGGAGCTGGTAAAGTGTGTCGGGGCAATCATGTCTTCCAGCATAAAATGTACATATAGATACTAGCCACATACATTTATTTCCTTTATACATAGGGCAGGTGTGGAAGTGGGGTGAGGGGCGTAATCTGGACATGAGTGTAGCTCTCTCTCCAGTGTAAGATCCAGGAGTAACTGTATTTGATCATTTTAGATTCCATTTAAAGCCCATCACGTCCAGAGATGTTTTGCATGTCACTAACAAGAAGAATATGTTTTTTATAATCCATACAAGTGATTATTATATTTCCATCCAGTGTTATTACTATTGTCGTTGATTTGTAAGGTGCCATAGTGTCTCCGCCAGACAGTGGGGAAAGCAGGGAATACATAAAACAGGGACAATAAATGCATTATGGAATACATAGGGTCTTTTTTGTGTCATATTGGAATAGATGTATTTTGATGTTATAGGCAGCCCAGGGAGCCTTTACCTGAGGTCCTCAATCGGACTTATTCTCTGCTTTGTTGTAAAACATAGAATAAAACTTCAAGGGGAGCAGCCAGCTGCAGTGTCAAACTGCGGGGAGGTCACACAGCTCCTCCAATCACAGGATGAGATGGAGTGTGCATTGTATTCTGCACCATGTGCAGGACACACTGCCAGTGAGTTGGGGGCATATAGGGAATACCAGTGAGTGGAGGGCATGTGGGCAGTGCACTGATTTATGGGCACATGAAGCGCGCCATTGAGTGGGGCATGTGCGGAGGTCTGCGTGGTATGTGGGGAGATGAGAATGGCATATGGGGTGGTCTGGCTACAAATGTGGACAACAGTGTGTATAATACAGAGGTCTGCATGCAGACATCAGTGATAGATAAAATGAGCTAGTGGACTATTCACAGGCAAGTCCACATATGTGCATCAGGGTGGCTCTCTGATCCAGGCCCGCCAACAAAGATCCGAGGAATTGGGGAAATTGAGCAATTCCGGGTAGGAGCCCAGTACCATCTATAAAATATCTTGTGAGCGTTCTCTTTGACCCGAACCAAAATGTGGATATTTTCTAGTGAATCCCAATAGCAGGAAAAATACGCTGGAGTGTGTATAAAAGATTTTTAGTGAAAATTCTTCAGATCATATAATAATAATAAGTTTCAACAGTGTAACCAATGCAAAAAAGAAAAGAGTAGTCTTGTACTTATGTTACAGTAATGTCCACAATGGTAGAACATATAATGCAGTTTCAGACTTGTTGCTGATGCACAAAAGATAAGTAAAGTCTTGTTGTACCTTTGGTACTGTAATGTCCACAATGTTAGAAGAAGATAATTAAATCCACAGAACTGTCAATGGCAAATAGAGTTAGCATTGTCTAATACACTGCCAATTGTTTGTGTCTAGGAAGCAGTTTATATAGGGCTGACCCTAAGATAATAAGCTGCAGATGTTTGGTAACTATTACCTGCAACAGATCAGATACAGGTTTGTATAGATACAATGACAAAGATGCTGCCAGTTTGTCACTAGAGCTTGTAACTCACACACAAGGGGCTAGATTTACTAAACTGTGGGTTTGAAAAAGTGTAGATGTTGCCTATGGCAACCAATCAGATTCTAGCTTTCATTTATTTATTACATTCTACAAAATGACAGCAAGATTCTGATTGGTTGCTATAGGCAACATCTCCACTTTTTCAAACCCACAGTTTAGTAAATATACCCCAAGGTCTCTCTGCTGCATTCCAGAGTTTGCCTATAGGAATCCTGTAAGTATCAGGTAGAATCTTGATAAAGAGGCAGAAACAGCAGGGAGTCTGACACTATTCCTGTTCCTCTAGACAAATCTGTTAAAAAATTCTTTGGAGCCATGAAAAATATATAATTAGGGATGGGGAAGGAAATTGTTTTAAAATAATGACCCATCCCAAATTTTTTACAAATAATAATATGTCCTAATAGAGAAATTCCAAATGATGCCTATTTATTTAATGCTTATTTTTATAGAAGATTAAGTTGAGGTTAGTGGATGTGACGGAAAGAGAGAATGACATCTTCAGCTAGAAAGAAAGGGCTTTTGTTGCGTTTTGAACAAATACTTTTTTATTAGGTTTTATAGGCATAAAATCATGGCAAACAATCACAACAAGAATACAAATAAAAACATGTGTAAGGTAGAGGGAGAGTTGGGAGTGGTAGAGTGAAAAGGGTTTGGAGGGGGGGGGGGGGGAGTTAGAAAATGGGGGAGGAGAGGTTTAAACAGAGTTTCAGAGTTCAAAATAGACCAAAAATATGAGGAGTTACAATTGACAACAGCACCGAAAACAGTACATAAACCTGAGGCAGAGCGCGCCCCTCCAGTAGAACAAGTGGTTATCCTATCTGGGGAGGAAGGGGCATGGGGGCAAGAAAGCAAGTTTTATATTCAGAGTCTAGAATAGAAATTCAATGAATCACGTGGTCATTTGTTGTCGCCTGAACCAGTGTTTCCATTGTCAGGGCGAATACAATAAATAAATTGGGGAGACCTTGTCTAGTACCATTGGAAATATTGAAAGGTTTAAAGATTACCCTGAACAATTCACAGTGGCTGAGAGATTTGAGTATAGGGTCCTAATGAGAGGCAGAACTAGCATGCTGTGGGCCCCAGTGCAGGGAGGAGGGAACCGGGGGCCCCTGGTCCTAATCAGTGGTGCAAGTGGGGGTGCATAGGGTCTTATGCCATACTGCCACTTCTCCTGCTGTCTTCATTGTAAAGCTATCAAATTCTATTCACTTTACACTCCCATTACATTTTTCATACCACTTCGACCAGCGGTCCTGATAGCAGATAGGAAAGAGTCATAGGGGGTTAGTATTCAATTGTTTGTTTTAACGCGCTAAAACCAAAAAAAACGAGCGCTCTAAAAATATTACCGTTAATACGGTAATTACTCGCTAAATTTCATCTCGCAGCTCCCTGAGCAGCGAGCTGAAATTCAGCCCGCTGGCAGCGAGTAGGTACCGTATTAACTGTTTACGCGCGCAAAATTACCGTATAATATGAAGTTTTTTTAGAGCGCTCGTTTTTTTTGGTTTTAGCGCGTTAAAACAAACAATTGAATACCCCCCTAAGAGACCAAATATTTGTAGGGTGAGTTTCATAAAGAAACAATGTATGTGAGCAGATGCTTTTTCAGTGTCTAGGGCTAGTTATGAAGCTTGAACCTTGGTAATATAGGTGTGGGATAATATGGTAAACATTTGTATAGTATTATCTGGGGCTTAACTTCCAGGTATAAAACAGGATTGGTCTAGTTTGATTAGTTTATAGAGAAGAGAAATATGCCTGTTGACAAGAAGGGAAGAGTAGATTTTAAAGTTAGTGATAAGTAGTAGCTTTGGTCGGAAATGAAAGATGTTTTTTTTGCTGGGTTTAGGACTAGTTATGATCCTGGCTCCTTATATTTCTTTAGGAAATAAAGAAGATGGGTGTCACATAGCGGAGTCCGGCTGTTACTTTTAAAACCCTCTTATCCAACACGCTTCCTCTACTCTTCCCTCCGCTCCAGATGCAGAACCCTGTGCAACAATTCTACTCGGTGCAACAGAAGACGCATGGCCCTTTAAGAGAAGCTCTGAACCTGTGATCATGTGTTCTGACCTATGACCCGCCCTACTCAGCAGCTCAGTTATATAAACCTACCCTGTGCACAGGCCTGTGCCAGAGTATTAGGCTACATACCTTTACTCCAGCGTTCCTGTACATATTGAAGCTGATTCCTGTGTATTCTGACCCGGACTGTTCGTTACTTCTCTTCTGCCTGTCGTTTGGTACTCTTTATCATCATCATTACCATTTATTTATATAGCGCCACTAATTCCGCAGCGCTGTACAGAGAACTAACTCACATCAGTCCCTGCCCCATTGGAGTGTACAGTCTAAATTCCCTAACATATACACACACACACACACACACACACGCACACACACACACACAGACAGACAGACAGCATAGGGTCAATTTTGATAGCAGCCAATTAACCTACCAGTATGTTTTTGGAGTGTTGGAGGAAACTGGAGCACCCGGAGGAAACCCACGCAAACACAGGGAGGACATACAAACTCCACACAGATAAGGCCATGGTCTTTATTACTGATTATTGCTTGCCCGGTTTGTTTTGGCACTCCTTCCGTTTGCTGATTTGGAGAAAGTGAATCCACCTTATTCGCTTGATTAGTGACAATGGGTTTAAGGAATTATTGAAAAAGTCTAACAAATAACCACTTGAGGTGTTTTTTACAGTTTTATAGTAAAAATTACATCAAGTCGACAAGCCTTGTCTAGTTTGAGATTATTAATAACTTTAAGTAGCTCTGTTTTAGTCAATAAAGAGTTTAGGGATACATTATCTTTGGAAATTGTTGGGAGATTTATTCTTTTAGAAAACCGTTTCTTTGTAGTTCAGATGGTATTGTTGTCTGGGGAACAATCCTTAATGTTATATTAGTGAGAGTAGCAATCTGTGAATGTATCAGTGACATGTTTGCAGGTTATAAACATGATTGTTTGTGTGATCTAGTACAAGAGGGATGTTTTGTTTAATTCTCAGTTGTCTTAATTTGTTCGCTAACACTTTATCAGCTTCGTTTCCTTTTAAGCAGAACTGCCAGTTTAATCTGATAATGGGACAGCTCGTTGAGTTTGTTTCGGAGACATGTAAGAAGTTTTGTATGTGCTTTTGTAGTAAATTTTTTAATGTTCAGTTAGATTTTAATTTTTATTTATTTTATTCAATCTGTTCTTTTTAAGGTGAGAAGCTAATTCTACAGCTATAGCTTTATGAACACACCAAGTGGTAGTTACACCGAGATTGGGAAATTGTTATATTTGTTTTAGCAGAGTGTAATAAGTAGGTCTGACATTTCCAATTACAATTTTGGAAAATTTAATATGGAGGAAAAATGAGCGGATATTTCTGTCAAATCTCCACTGCGAAGTGTCTCACGGACGTGCGGAGAACCCCCCACCCCCTCCCAAGTATAGTATAGGAGAGATAATGTATGAAGAGATACAAAATGGTTATTTTCATTAGGCTTTTGAGGGAGCGGGCAATTGTGGGATTAGAAAAACATAGGTAAACACTTGTTTTATTTAATAAGACAACAGTAACTGATATACAAGGCCTGAGAGGGCCGAAAGAAGCCTTGCATTACCTGTAGTGCAACTATAAGTGATAGCAGGAAATTACTAGGCATGGGTGGATAGGGCATAGGATGGAGGCTAAGAAACAAATTAATCAATGCGGCAGGGACTGATGTGAATGAATTCTCTGTACAGCGCTGCGGAATTAGTGGCGCTATATAAATAAATGATGATGATGATAAATGCCTTGTCAAATTCAAATAAGATGGTGCCCCAATTAAATGTAAACTTTCAATAGCCCTACCTAAGTGCCACTTTATTAGGGTAGGTTTAATTATCTTTCGACCAAGGTCTATGGACAACACCTAAGTAAACACTTTGGATCCAGAAATGCATTAAAACTATTTATAAGCATTGGATTTTCTCTGAGAACCCAGAATACCACACTAGTCAAAGCAAAATAGGTGTACTAGAACCAGAATATATTTATATAACTTTCCATAGCCAAAAAAACATTATGAACATATGTAGTAAATTTCGATCAGTGATACTGTCAGTAATAGCTGCCTCTATCAACTCCCTGATTTAATATCTTATCATATATTCAAACAGTCATGTGTATAAATCACCTTGTCACCTTCATCAGGAATTTGCTCCTGACCACCTTTACCTTTCACAAATCGCACTCTACGCCCTCGTGAATTGGAAGCTTACTGTAAGGGAACACACAGGATTCCAACAATTCAATCTTAGACCTCTGTCTAAGTTTACAGATCTATCTGGTCCCTTCCTCTACACAGGCACCAGCTTTCATACTTCTCCCACACTAAGGTTCTGCCACCATCTACATATTAGACCCATAAAACACCTATGACTTATTATCTAATTGCCCACACTCTGCGCTCCGACAGCAAAAATAGTTAACAATTCCCACAAAGGGTTAACTCAACCAAGCAATCCACCTCTTATAAACAGGAAGTGACTTTGTTTAGAGCAATAAGAACAGCACTTATTACATTTTTAGGTTTAATATACAAAGAGTACAATGCTTACAGGTAATAAAAACAATAAAGTTGACAAAATACACAGCAAAACAGATTTAAAAATAAAAAGGACAAAGTTTTAGAATATAAACTTACATATGAGTTGAATAATCTGCGTCAATTGACTTGGAAGATGGACAGCTTATCAATGTTGACTAGTTTGCCAAAAGTCTGTCAATTTCTTGAAAGTTATCTGATCTTTTTAAAGACAGTTTTTCACATCCCCCTTCCTACAAGGGTTGGTCTCCTGGGGTGGCCTGTGACACTTTATACAACCACAAATACATTTTCCTTGTTTTGATTGCCAATGGTCAAATGTAACATAACTTTTGTGGGGAGTGTCTCACAGAGCCAATTTTATTTTTAATAAATCCAATACCAATTTACGAATCTCTAGATACCAAAAACAGATATGACACATGTATTAGTTAAGCTGATGCCCATTTCTTCAACTTCTCTGTGTGACAGAATGCTTTATCCGATGAATGGGGTGCCCTTCATCGTGCTATTTATGAATATCTGTTTGATCCAGTGGCGGATCCAGGGGGGGGGGGGTGATCGGAGCATTCGCCCCCCCTAGCAGCAGAAAGCTAGGTCCCAGCCACCGATCAAAACGGGAGGGGGCAGGGCTAATTGCAAACTGAAGGCGGGGCTAAATGCGGGGCAGCCAATCAGAGTGGTCGAAGCCGCTGATCAAAATGGGAGGGGACAGGGCCAATCGCGAGTGGAAGGCGGGGTTTAACGCGGGCCAGCCAGAGTAAAGGAGGGGCGTGATTATGCAAAATCACCCCCCCTAAACATAAAGTCTAGGTCCGCCCCTGGTTTGATCACTAATTATATTGATTGTAAGAAATATTATGGAAATGGAATTATATTTTTCTATATAAAATATAGCAAGCCCTCATGTGGCCTCTTTGTGCAAGATATCCTGCTAGGAGTGGCTCCCTAGTATCTCTCTAGGTGTCAAAATAACTCTCATATGCCAGGATGTAACTCACCCCAGGGAGGGGGTGGCTTTGAAGCAGTTCAGTTTCCTATAGGGTGGCGATGTTATCTGGTAATTCTGGGGTCTGCAGAGCCACTGATTAAACCCCGGCCATTTGAGAGCAGAGCTCTGCTTTGTAGTCATTTGCATTTAACGTACAGGGAAACACAATTATAAATGGATTCATTTGATATGCAATATTTACAATACAGATATGATTATGCTTTATTCCCCACATTTATGTTATTTGTTAATTCTTATAACTAATTTCTCCCTGTTCACTACAGATACGAAAATTGTTTTTGTAAAACACCTATGGCCTCAAAATAATGATGCAATCATTATTAGAAGAAAAATGCAATTATAATCATGCAAAAAACCCCAAAACATGTATTTTTAAACTTAAAGATCTAAACGTCTCAGAAGTGTTCAAGTAAGGCAAATAGAAGTCACATGATGAGTATAATAAAAAAATGTACTAGACTAATAGTGTTAATTGATAGAAACAAGGTGGAAATAAAGCACACACTTCCCATGTTGATGAAACGTTTAACAGTTGCAGTATAATATAATATAATAAAGAATGTATACAATGATTTAAACTTTCAGGCCAAGAAAAAGCAAATAACGGCCATTATAAATTTAAGAAATGTATTATCAATCGATGACATTACATGGCATAGTTTATCAGTGGATATAGGCTGTTAAATTCAGCAGACATGAAATAGTAATTTTAGGTTCATAATGTATCTAATTTATTTTATAATATTGTAAATAGTAATTACAAAGATAATAGTTTGCAATGTGCACTAAAACTGGTTTATGATTCTATTTACTATTACATCACATTGAGGTGATTTAATCCCAAAAGAGTACATCCAAGTCTATATGGTAGTGTTGTAAATATAGCTAGTTATAATTAGAAATTGCTGGTAGCAAACAAAAGAAAAGTCTTTGTAGTAATGTATAAAAGCTAAAATTCAATATATACCAGCAGATAAATTGTGGGAAAGGTTTTAGTTAAAAATCATAGGACAAAATAATAACAGCAGCAACAAGTAATCTGGAATTATATTAGCTATGTACAGGAGTGGAAGAATGAATCTCCGGGCCGCTAGGAACATTTGGATTGGGGCACTGGGATGCCGCTCCCGCCGTCAAGGCCCCCCACATTGCTCTTAAAAGATCAGAGTGGGGCCTCTTCTGAGCATGTGCGGTCTGAAGAAGTCAGGCGAAGCCTCTGCTATTCCATTTTGAGAGCAGAACGGGGAGTCTGGGGATAACAGGGGCCTTGGAGGGGAGGAGGCATGGCAGTACTCATCCCTACTTACCTAAGGCCGCGTAGTGGCCACACCACTGGCTAGTTACATGCCAGTAGCTGGCATGTAACTAGCCAGTGGCCCTTTAGACTCTCAGTACTCTATCTATTTTATAATAGTACAGTGTTATTTTCAAAATTAAAACATACAACATCTCAATATTAAGTTGTTTCACATTTAGACAAATAAGGAGACACATTAAATAACTTTACAAATAAGCAAACTATTTCATTTGAGTATTGACTTAGGAATTATATACTGTTAAGGATCACGACCACCAAGATGAGCTTTTAGAACGGATAGTGTTGTGGTCTTCAACTTTAGCAGCTGTCTTTCCCGTAGAGCTTTATGTGCTCACAGGTACTTGGATGCCTCCAGGTCTTAAGCTCAGTGTAGTAAAAGCTCCTCTATGATGACCGTAGCGCAGATGGAACTGGAGGCGCTAGCCCAGACTGAAGCTGGCGGTCAGTGACAGGCAGAGGTCAGGGGTCTATAGCAGACAGGCAATTCGGTATCATAGCAGAGGTCAGGGTCACAAGAGAAACAGCGGAGTCCAGTATTCAAGCAAAAGGTCGGGGCAACAGGCAAACAGGCTAGGTCCAAGGTACAGGCAAGGGTCACTACAGAAGTTCAGCCAAAGTCAGGAGACAAACAGCAGGTCAGCAACAGCACAGAATGTGAACGCTATAACCGGCAGGAAGGCTAAGGCCTCTCTGCCTTAAATACAGAAAGCAGCCAATCAGAGCCCTGCCCTACAAATCTCCCCAGAGGCTGCCTATTTAATTGATAACTAGATAAATTATGTGTGCACGTGCCCGGCTGCCCAGCATTGCCGGGATGCGGCGCTGCTTAGAAAGCATCCCGGCCGTTGCCATGGTGACGGCCGGGACGGCGGATTTTACTATGTTCTTTCATTACTGTGAAGCCCATCTGTGTTGTTGACTATATTCCCCATTCTTTACAGACTTTCACAATTCTTTGTTTCTCTGCTGACTTTGGCATTTGTTCCTGTATATTTTGTTGTTATTGTTTGCTTTATAGTTGTTAACACATAATTAAGAAATATTACAGTAAAAAAAAAAGCAAGATATTTTCAGGTACCATCAGATCCAAGTCCAGAATGTTCAGATATTAACATTATGGCTGTATGCGTTGGTGTGTATATGGCTTGTTCTGATGTAGGTTCCATAGCTTAAAAAGATGTTCCCCGTCCACAGGGTTCATGATGATTTTATACACACTCCTTTATAATCATGATCTTCAATGTAGATCCCCATTCCATGGCTGCATAACACGGTTGTAGTGGGGGTAAATTGCTTTCTTCTCACCAGTTTAGCATTGGATAGATCCAAATAATAGGATAGATTTTGACATTTAGGAGACACATCAAAGCTAATTTAAAAAGTTTATAAAACTGGATTTTTAGTAAAATGTCTCTTATCAGCTCCCAAATGCTTCGGCTTAGTAGCCCTGTCTTACACTTTAGATATGTTTTCAGGTGAACCCTTTATTCATAGGTTGTTTCTGTGATAGCAAAGATAAGTTTTCTCGTTCAAGCAATTTCTTGACAAAACAATTCTTGGACTTCATGGGTGAAATAACATATTATCTGTGACCTAACGATAATAGTCTTAAACATGACCCTTTTAGAATGAACCCTAAACATTAACACTAGGCCTCACATTATCCCAAGGACTAGGCCAAACTTAAGTTGTAACCAGAATCCTAACCCAGGCTCTAAAACTATCCTCAGTCGTAAAATATCTCAGATGACAGTTGAGGAATGATAATCTAATAGGAGAAGAATCTGAAAGTTTAGGAGTGAGTCTAATAGGAGAGGAATCGAATAGTTGAGGAGTGATAATCTAATAGGAGGGAAAGTGGATAGTTGAGGAGTGATGATCTAATAGGAGAGGAAGCTGACAGATGAAGAGTGATAATCTAATAGGAGAGGAAGCTGACAGATGAAGAGTGATAATCTAATAGATGAGGCAGCTGACAGTTGAGGAGTAAGTCTAATAGAAGAGGAAGTGAATAGTTGAGGAGTGATAATCTAACAGGAAAGGAAGCTGACAATTGAGAAGTGAGTCTAATAGGAGAGGAAGCAAATAATTGAGTGATAATCTAACAGGAAAGGAAGCTGACAGTTGAGAAATGATAATCTAATAGGAGAGGAAGCTGACAGTCGAGGAGTGATAATCTAATAGAAGAGGAAGCTGACAGATGAAGAGTGATAATCTAATAGGAGAGGAAGCAGATAGTTGAGGAATGATAATCTAATAGAAGAGGAAGCAGATAGTTGAGGAGTGATAATCTAACAGAAGAGGAAGCTGACAGTTGAGAAATGAGAATATAAAGGGAGAGCGAAGTAACAGTTGGGGAGAGGAGGAGACAGCTGAGAGGAGTAACTGAAAAAAATTAGCTTGTGGGAAATTAGTACCAAGGTGCTGATGGTTAACCTGCAGCTTAGGGTAAGATATATGTTTACAAATGATGTGAAAAGTTACATTTTTTTTTGGGGGTAAATCAGATGTTAGAGTAGCAATTTATTTTAGCATCAAATTATATTTATGCAATACTTTATTTCTGGGTAGATTTGATTAAATAAATAGACTATATTTATAAATTGTTACACATATTTAATAATTAAAAGTGTGTTTGCGGAATGTTGTCTGATTTTTTTTTTATCTAAAACACATATAGTATTTCAAAAGTGATTTTTAAAAACAAAATATTAATAATATAATATCAATCAAGTGTTATCCATAACGTGTAGGGAAAGACTCTGTTAAGCACAATAACCATTTTAGAAAATTCATACAGTAGATTAACAGCAAATGCTTTTTATTGCAAAGTTTATAAAATATATATTAGAAAACACAATTTTTAACAATGTAACAAGGAAGTCAAACAATGGAAAACAGCACAGACAACCAAAAACAAGATATCTATGTAAATATATCTATGTAAATACAGACTAAACTTGCTGGAACACACACATGCGAACAACATGTATGATGTGTGCAACATGCCACACAGCACTTCAGTCCCCTCACATACATTCATTAGCAAGGACAGGCAACACAAAGAGCTAAACACAATTAGTCCTCTTTCAGAGCTTGTCCACAGAGACAGCTGTCTGCTCTACCAAGAAAGATACTCAATAATTAAACCAAATCTCAGAATGATTGATTCTTTCTCCAGAAGAATGCAAGGAAACAGGCTACAGTGTTCCCCCCATGGGACAGTTACATGAGTGCGTTTCTTACACTGATTGTAACAGTTACCATACTTGTCCAGCCTTTCGTGAATGGACCAGGTTACTTTTTAAATCCTTTTAAGAGGCAGCTCTAGGAAGGGAATGACAGAATCTGTGCAGACTTGATTACTTAGACAAGCACAGCTGATGCAGTCAGGGCTGCCAAGAGGAATTTCGGGCCTGGTATAGTAACTTCTTGGGGTCCCTTCCAGAATTGCAAAAAGGGATGTGGCCACACCAGGCTGGTCGCTCTTCCCACTACACAGGCAGACCAAGGCCCTCCGGTACCCGGGTCCCAGTACTTTGAACCTGCCTATCCCCCTCTCAGCGCCCCTGGATGCAGTAGTTGCCACCACTCAGTTAGCACCTGATTAACAGTTGGCTGCACGTCCAACTGCCGCACATAAAAATGCAGAAAAATAACTTTTATTTGCAGTTTTTTATACCTGGAGAGTTGGATGGGGGCGTTCACAAGTTCAGTACTGTAAGAGAGAGCACTCGTACCTGCAGCATGCATGCGGCCTAGTTAGACTGGTGATAATGATGATATTCTTCTCCCCTAAAAGAGTAACCTGCATCAGTGCTACAGCTTGGGCTCTTTACCCTTAAAGCAGGGAGATGACGAACGAGGGGTAACCCTGCAAAAGCAGTAACCATCACAAGGCTTTGCCAGGTTAGGCAGGCCACACCATAACACGGCTTTGCTCTGAGCACACTGCCTGCAAACAACCAATCAGCAATTAGCTTTCATCTTTCTAGTTTAAGTTCGACAATGAATGGAGGAGTCAGATTGGTTGCTATAGCTCAGTACAAATTTTGTACCTAAATAAAAAATGTAGCAAGTGAGCCCCAGAGTCACCAGACTACTGATAAATTAAAGTAGGAATGTAGTTTATGTAATGTTTGTTTGTATGTAGATTATAACTTTTAGCAGCCAACCTACCGGTGTTGCCAACCCATGAAAATATTTTTACTGACAGTTTTATACAATTTAACTGACAATTGTTACTGAAATATTATACAATGTGTCCCACTGAATAAAGAGGGGAATGATAGATGGAAAAGAGGCCTCAACTGGAAGAACCACGATAGGCAGATTGAGCGTGATTTCATTAGATCGCAGGTGTAGTCTTATTTTTTCTGACAATTCATTCCGGAATGTTGAGAGCTCTGCTAATTTTCTTACTGCCAGTAATTTTATTGCCAGTTGCCAATCATGCAACCTACCAAAAATACAGATTGAAAAAATGGATTGATGTGTATTTTACATCACATAGAACATTTGAAGTGTTCAAAAATTCCTGGTACATAAAAAAAAATGTCAGTCTATTTTTAAGTGTTAAAAATATGTCGGGAAACTTTATTGTTTCTCCAATCATCTGAAGTGGCATTTACAAAATAACGTATAGCTGGAAAAACTCTCCTGTCAATCAAGCATAAAACATATTTACTTAATAATAACATTACTTGATGATGTGGTATTATTATTGGAATCCCCACCCTGCAGGAGTTCCTGTCTTGAATGAAAGTTTGCATACGTTGTAAGAAGATAGGGTCAGGCCTGGAAGGATTATAAAATATTAAAGATGTTTTGGAAGCATTTTGATCTATGTTACCCTTCTAGCCATGCCATTTTGCAGAATAGACATTTTTGCAATGGGTTCCTTTGGGGGTTTTAAACAAAATCTAGGCACCCCTCAAGATTTACTTTGACACAACTGAATTACCTATTAAACTTTCAGTTAGATTGACATTAATATCTTTTATTTAACACTATGTATGCCGCTACATATATTTCAGATCCAATTGGATGTCCACATTAACTTTTCTTTTCTTTACAACAAAAAAGCAGAAACAAACTTGATATCTCATTATTAAAAGAAGTCAATTGTGATCCGACAACATCACTGCCCCAAAATAGTCATTTCATTCCTGCGGCCATGCTAAGCTTGCTGGATTGTGCATCCCCTCATTGGCTGCCAGGGCATGCTTGGAGGTAGTTTGAAACAGCTGCAAAGCCACAGGTTGCTTTACTCCGTTCAATCCTCTGTGCCGACACTGAATAAATAAAATTAAACTTAGGGTATTCCATAGTTAGGCTACATGATACATACAATTTGGAGGGAATGCTTAACTTGTTTGTTGATTTGTCAGCTTCATCTTGAACTGAACAGGTTAAATTAAGTGGATACAAATGGTAGACTAAACCAGGCTCCAGGGAACACTGGAAACTAATGGCAGATTTTCCCAGAATGCATTGCAAGTGGTGCTTGGATTCAGTCACTGTGAGATTAAAAAGCAGACTCTAAATGTTTCATTTCTTGCAAGAGCCTCTTATGGACCATATGGCAGCCGTAATGGGTTCTATCTATTCTCTCTGTCTCTCTGCATAGAATTACAAGGATCTGCCATAGGGTGTGTAACCTTCTCCAGGCTGAATAGAGTTGAAGTGCATAGTAAAGGAGCTGCATCTAGTGTTTGGCAGCACTGAAGTGGTTATTTATAGGTTACATAGGTCTTTACACAAGACACGCTGCTGTGGACAGGAGTAAATGAAGTCTGTCAGGGGGAAAAATCTACTATGCTACTTTTTAAATTGCAGCAGTTAAGATGTCATATTGGGCACATTTATTATGCTGATAGTACATAGTAAACAGGGACAAATGCATACACTGACTTTTCCATGCAGACCCTTACCACATGGGCAATGAAATCCTATATTGGCTACTTCAATATCCCTCAGTGGCACGAACTCACTTTCATGAATGAAAGACAATTACAAAGTTACACTATCATAAGATATTAACATTAGACAAACAGAGAGAGAAGAGAAGACAGAGAAGAGGGGGAAGTGAGGGAAGATAAGTGAGAGAGAAAAAAAAGAGAGAGGGAAGAGAGAGAGATGTCCAGAGAGATAAGGAGAGAAAAAGAGTGAGAGACAGGGGGGGCTATTTATTATTATTATTATTATCGTTTATTTATTTATAAGGCGTCACAGATTCTGTAGCGCCGGATACAGAAGCAAGTAACAAGTAAATGAGGTAATACGTGTCAGCAGCACAGATGAGTGTGAGCAAAGCTATGGGGACTCACACGGAGTGCAGCAAAAGATGTGACGGGACGTACGAGGGACAGGAGACAGACGTGGGACAATAGATAGAGAGGACCCTGCCCGCGAAGGCTTACATTCTAAAGGGAGGGGTGGTGAGAGACAGTAGAAAAAATTTAGACGGCAGACGAGGAAGAAGAGGTGATGTATATAATGGTTAGGAGGTGGTAGGATAGGCGAGCTTGAAAAGGTGTCAAAACCTTGTTAATTAGTAAATAGGCCCCAGAGAGAGAAAGTGCAGGGACTGAAAGAGAGAAAGTCCAGGATGAGAAAGAGAGAGAGAATGAAAAAGAGAGAGAGCGAAGTCATGAGAGAAATAGAGAGACAACAAAAGTGAGAAAGAAACAGTCGAGAGAGAGAGAGTAGTATGCACATCTCACTATGTATTCTTATTGTTTGTGCTTTATAAAGTAATATATACTGATGAGGAGTATTTAAAACAGAAATAATGACATTAGATATAGAGCAAGCATGTCATGGAATGTTGTGTATGAAAGACCAGCTAGAAAGTACCATGCGTGATGTGCTTAGATGTAGCTGCTCATCCAATGCAGATGGCAAATTTCAAACACACTATTGTTTGCAGTTCGAATGAAAAATGTAAAAAAATATTTTATTATTTAAAATATTTACAAACACACATATTAATGTGAACCAGAAATGCGAGACGTAAATTCGAAACACAAATTTGAAATAGGTGACAGTACTTCAAATATGCTCGTGGCTATGAAACAGGTGAAAGTCGATCGAATTTTGAACTGGTTCGACATTTTCAAGCATTTCTAATATTTACTATCACATTTGTCTAATGAAGATCAATAAATTGTTCTCGTCTTAAAGAAGCGATTTTAATGCACAATTATTTATTTGATAAATTTATCAGATTTAAATTAATAAAAATTAAACAGTGAATATGACACATTGAGATCTTGAACACTGTCAGACAATACACTTAATAAGCTCTTGTGGCATTCTATTCTTGGTCTTGGAACTGGTCCCACTCTTCCTTGTAGAGGTCTCCTAGCTCAGAAATACAGTATCTTAGGTCTTTTTGCATGTTTGAGAGCTCCCCACAGATTGCTGATTATACTTAACTCTGTGAAGGCCAATCCAAAACTAACATTTTTTTTTCCTCAAGGTACTTCATGGAAGATTTTGAGGTATGTATTGGATAATTGTCTTCCTGAAGTGCCCAACCTATTTTTAACTTTAGTTTCTTCATCGATGCTAGGATTTGTTGATACAGCCTAATGGATAGGTGAATCAATTATTCCACTGGCTATCACAGTCCTAAAGCATAATAGATCTATTCCCATGCATAATGGTTTTCAAAGTTTCCTTTCCTTCAAAGCTTCATCTGTTTCTCACTAAATGAATTGTTTATGGTCTTCCATAGCTTGCTTTGACTTGAACAATTCCAAACTGAAATCATTTATATATCTTTTTTTTTATTGCCTTGTCATGCTTTATAACAGTTATATTTATATTCAGTTCAGCAGCTTAAAGAGTAGACCCAACACTTGGAGAGCTGATATGGGTCAGAGTATTCATTCACCTCTGGAATCATCTTCTCATGGCTGACATTAAGGCCTTACTAGTCAATCAGGCTTTGAAGCCTTAACTAAACTGTATTAATGAATCAACTGGAAGGGTGATCACTTTTGCACATGACTGTTTTATTTTTGTTTTCAAACTGCTGAAACCAGCAGATAGTAATTGTGCATTGAAATGTCCAGAAATGTGTCCTGTTTAAGTTTGTGCCTTGCACAGTCTGCATATCACCCAACTATCCCGATATAAGTGGGACAGTAGCGATCTGAGGGCACTATCCCGCCATCCCTTGGGTCGACATGTTTGTCCTGATTTGTGGGAAGCTGGGCGGTATGTTCTCCGCTCGCCATGACATCAGCATGTTGAGTGGGTGCCTCTAGTGCAATTGTTTTTAGGGGAGGGGTTGGGTGTGGCTTAGCATAAGGTAAACACTATTTCCTGTAAAAGCCTACTTGCCAACTCTCCCTGAATAGGGGTGATCTCCCTCACTCCCTGAAGAGTCTGGCATTCTCCCTGATGTTGAGCCAGTACAAGACGTGGTTGGCTTCGCCACCTGTGGCATGACACAGTTCAGAAATTGTGTCCTATGTCCATGTATTGATGCCTATGGAGGTGGCCATTTTCATGGAGACCAAGATTTAATCAAAGACTGACAGGTAAGACAACATGACTTCAGTAATGGAGACAGAAATGTAAAAGACACTCCAGTCTCTAGTGATTCATTAGCTGCTTTTCTTAACGCATAGCTGCCTACTCTCCTGGAATGTTCGGGAGACTTCCGCATTTCTGGGAGACCTCCCGGTTCTCGCCCCAGCAATAGATAAGTGGGGGGGAGGGCTTAATGATGCAAATTTCATGGCATCTTAGCCCCACCTCCTCCTGTAATTGTCCAAAATTATGACAACCGTTTAGGGAATGTAATTTGGCAAGCCCCCCCCCCCCCCCCCCACATGCCCACCTCCCCTGGGATCTCCCTGAAGCCAACGAGGAAAAGTTGGCAAGTATCTGTAAAAGCCCCTACAAAGGCAACTATTTCCAACACTTGTATAACTATCGATCTAGGCATATAAATAAATCACTTAGTCTGAACGTAATGCACGTTAATGTAGTCATGCATATTCCAACAAATAATAAAGAATATCAGAAATGATCAATACAAATATAGGCAGGCAGGTGTAACCTCATGCATAGGATTAAAAACAATACACAGAAGGTGTCTTGATCATACCACTTTTGCAGACACCAATATACTGTGTGCTTGTGTTACATTTATATAGTGCAGTGCAGAATTGTTCATTATTTTTCACATAAAAATATCGTAAATGTTGAGAAAAAAACCTGGAGAAGGATGAAGCCCAGGGGTATATTTAGTAATGCTTCACCTAGTTAAAATGAGCCTTTATCTGAAGACTAAAATCTGTCAATAAAATATTTCTACAGTTTAGAATACAATGCGAGCTGTGGTCTCCAGGCAAGGTGGGTGGGGACGTGAACTGAGGATCCAAACCACATCATCAAGTGACGTCTATGAAAGCTGAGGGCCTGAAATAAGAGCTGGATATTAGTGCTGTGGGGGCTGCAGAAATCTGTTTTATCCGTGCATGCATGCTAAGACAAAGCAGATTTTGTAGTTATAACCATCCTTTATATAGTGCCACTATACTATGTAGTAATTCACAGAGAATATTTAATCATTCACATCAGTCCCTGTCCCATTGTAGCTTACAATCTAAATTTCCTACCACACATGCATAAGGGTCATTTTTGTCAGCAGTCAATTAACCTAGTAGCCGTTTTATTGACTCTTACAAGAAACCGTAGCACTTAGGGGAAATCCACGCATATACCGGGAGATCCACACAGATAGGGCCCCGGTTGAAATCAAACCCATAACCCTAGTGCTGTGAGGTAACAATGCTAACCACTGTGTCACCATAATGCCCATAACTTCCACATGCGGACCCCTTTGCTTAAAGGACAGATTGAGGGGTGCTAGAGCCAGTTATTTACAGTAGCTCTGGTTATTTACATACATGTAACTACAGACTCTGGAGAGGTGGCATATTCAGAATAGGCTGCATCTCTATTTATGCCTCTTAGACGGTGTATCATTTGTGACTCCTGAAGCCATAGTGTAAAGTTATGTGCTGCTGATGATCATGAAGAAATGATAGGGTTCAATATGCAAACAGCCAATCAGACTACTTTTCTCCTGTTCCAACCAATGAGACACTAACCACTCTGATTAGCTGTTCAAGTATTGACCCTTCCATTTATTTGTGTTACAGATACACTAGGGGCAAGTACTTGTCCCTCTATCAGGGTTCTTCATTTTTTTCATATTGGATTAGAAATCGGTTCCATATGAATTTATGAGGATAATAAAGTGGTAAATGAGTGATTTGGGTGAATCTTTATTTCAAATAAACTAATAGAACATTCCGTGTATGGAAAAATTCCATTGGTGGAACTACATATTCCAGCAGGCACTCTGCTTATTTCCCCCTACTTTAATGGTAACCAGCCCCCACTATAGCACTGGTGCTTGTTACTTATTTTAGGAGAGGAGAAAGTATGCATAAAAAATGTATTTAATTATTCTATTTTTGTAACGGCAGCAATCATCAAGTTGATAAAGATGACTACACTTAGAGCATATCTTGGTGGGGTCACATATTTAGTGTAGTCTTAGATACATGCAACTCAAATTTGTTAAGCAGCAATTTTGTGCTGTAATTTTATGGGTATGTTTTGGCTGTGAATTAGCGGCCTGTTCTAAAGGAGCTGCTGGTTGGTCAGAGCCGTGACGAGGAAATGATAACATTTCTTGCCCCACCCACTTGATGGCGTAAATTATGTCATCAAGTCACATTCACCTCTTCTTTTCAGAACTTCCTCCAATAGGATAAACTATGTAGCCCCCTTCAGGACAAATGTGACGCTCCAAAGAACTACATATGAAATGGATATCTCAGCCTACATATATCAACTTTGATAACAAGTAAACTGATAACTCCAACCATTAGGACCCGTTAGACCATGACTTTGATTCCGTAGGTCACTGTCAAAACCAAGATCTACAAGCCTTTCAAACGGGTAAAAAAGAAAAATGCGAAAGCTGGGGGTATGGTTATTGTAAAAATGTACATATGTATATCCCAACAGTCCTGGTTTTTGTAGGACAGCCTAGATTTCCTATTGAGAAAAGGTCTATCAGAGTGGACATATGTCACTGATGAATGGCGGCATGGGTTGGTGGATTGGGGTTGGGACAAGTTTCGTCACAATCTTGTATCCTGCTATGTTGGGAGCCATGGATATATCTGTGAATGCCATGAAAAAAACTTTTCATATTAGCTTTGTATTTTAGATTTACTGATCCATTAAAGTATATGTCACTTTATATTTCACCTTAGATTTTATTTCTTTTCCTTTTCACTCTTCTACTCAAGTGATATTTTGTTTTTTTTGCTTTTTTTTATTACAGAAAAGTTGATAGATCATCTCTAGAATGGTTTGTTTCTTATTTCTTAATAAATTCATGGCATAGAAAAAAAGTTATAACATTTGTACCTGTAGGTGCTCGCTGCTGGGCAAAGACGATCTAGACAGCTTCATTTTCACTCACAAAACCTGTTTCCTCCTGGGCACTTAATCTAGCAATCTTCACCTGCATGTATCCCAATTGTTTATGTGCAAAGCAATATCTGCTAATAAACAAGACACTGGTTTCAGACAACCCTGTAGCGCAGTTTGTGAGCTAGAAAATGTACTTTTTATTTAATAATTTAAAAACCAATATCACAGTGTTAACCCCATCAGGAGAACCCCAAATCTATCTCTCTACTGTCTTTGGTGAAGCAGAGATGAATTTTGGCCAGTTTAATTGATGAAAACATTATCTGGCAATGAGGTTGTTTCCGGGCTGACAGTGAGAACACGAGCCACAAGAGCAAGGAAGAAATAGGTAATATCATAGTGTTATGTAGTGTAGGCTGGAGGCATTTGCTGCAGTAGAGACTTCTCCAATAAAAATAAAGGTTATAGTAAAATAGCTATTAGCGTCTATAGCACATGGGCATTTTAGCCATGCAGTCCCTTACAATCCCATTTATAACTAAGCTCACTTTGACAATAACCCCAATCATCAAATCACATAAAACTTCTAATACATAATTGTAGCTCCACTCGAAGAAGGTTTGGCCTGCAGTGTTGAAACTTCTAACCCAGAGAATTCTGCAGGAAATTAAGATGAATGTTGGGGTGTAAACAAAGAGGGATTGGGCTTGTTCTAACAGCAATTTCTATCCCTCCTTTGCGTCCTGGCCTAATCCATCAACCTAACACAATACAGCCATAAGTGTTTCCAATGGCACTCTTAATAATGTAGGACAACTGTTTAGAGAATTTCCCACTTATTGTGCTGACTGAGGAACCTGCACTTTCCTTTATTATACCTACCCATTGCATAAATCTACCCCTGTACGAAGTGCCTACACCCAAAAATTGAATATAAAATGTCACATTTCTTTGGAACCACCTGAAACAGAGAGTAGCCCACGGTGAGGAAAATTAGAAAAGACTGGACCACGGAAATGGCGCATTGAATGGTTCATATGTACTTTCTGCACAGCTAAATATCTCATCACAAGACTGAAACAAATACCCTAATAAGAACCTGGCTGTATGTATCATGCAACAACACCTTTCTCATTCTTAGTGGTCATGTGATCAGTGCACTCACAGGATGTGAGAAGGGCGACATAAAGACAGCTTCACATGCATTATATAAATCTTCTGCTCAAATCCAAATTTACACAGGACACCAAAAGATACTACATGCATGTACACTGAAACACAACTATCACGTCCTTTTGATCAGTGCGACACAGTGAAATTTAAGTGCTGAAGAGTGCGAATTGGAGAAACCTGTGTTACGCACAATGAATTTGCAGGAACACCGACATCTCTCAGTGATACGGGATAAGTGCGGCACTGAACGTTATATGGACATATCGGGAGGCAGTGTGAGTGTGAAGATTCCTGCACTGTGTTGTGACAGAAAACATGAACCTTCAGGCTGGTGTGATGGTCTTCTATTAAGACTGTACAAAATAAGACAGATGGTGTCAGAGGCTGGGATGCAGGAACTGCATGTTAATGTATATAAAAGATAATGAATGCAGACATTGTACAGAAAAGTGTCACAGCACCATCAGAAAGAGTGTATTATATGTTCCTTATGAAGATTGTGAGGTTAGAAGATGACGTTATGTCTCCTGGATGTCACACTGGCTGGCTGGTTGGTTGTCACTGCATTCATTGCAGTCCTGCTGGTCACATAGATAGAATGTGTGGTACCATACACACACAGTGCAGGAAACCTCTTAAATGAGGCTATGTGTGGCTACAAGTCAGACCAGGCCGCTTGCTGGTCATACAGGGCCCTCTGTCATGCCCTCATGCATCAAGCCTTCAGTGTTGTCTGTGACTGCTGGCTCCTCCTTCTTCTGGGCGCTGATCTGACAGAGGCAGACAGCGGGACGGTGGCAAGAAGAGTGTGTCAGTGACGGATAATGCTGACGGTAGCACACATAGGCTAAGATCAAACCGATCACACCACCCGCAAAGGCATCTGGGAAAGAAAGAAAGGTAGGGAAAAACAAAATGCATTATATACATACACACAACATACTTACAGCTAGAGATAAAATATACTTATATACACATGGATCTAGCATAACCAGGACTCAATTTAGTCACTGTTCAACTGTGCCAAGGGTGTAAGAGGTGGCCCATGGTCACTCTCCTTCACCCCCCCCCCCCCACCACTTTCTCCAGTTCTGTAAACTACTCCTGACACAGTGGTGACTAAAGGGTGATATGTAAATGAATTTAATTAGATTAAATAAACAATGAATTCATAAATCAATTAAATACCTAATGTGCCATCCACACCCTCGTTATTGTACTATAACAATTATGTTAATGTGTTATGTGCTGGCTATCACTGCGTTAGTGAATGATTCACTTACATATCAGGTACCCACACTCGCGCCCTTCTTGTAAAATCAGTCCAACAGGGCCAGATATTGATGGATACCTGCTATTAAAATTATAATTTTAGAGAGGGTGTATGTGCACTGTGCACTGTAAAAATCAAGTGTGAAAGAGTAAAGCTGGTGAGGGAACCATAGATGGCATTCACAGAGAAAAATTGTTGTTTTATATGGGAACAATGGCTGATGTTACAATGTAGGGGAAAAAGGCTAATCTGTAAGAATTGTCCCCAAATTGTAATATCTGAGCAACAGATGTTTCTGATGGTGGTATTTACATAACTGGAACCTGTAAGCTCTCAACTCTCACCCTTAACCTCGCCCCAGCTACTAATCACATCTCTATCACACAGTACATTTTGTAGACTTCTGGGTATCGTCACACACCAGGATATAGTGGCAAAACTCTGCACAATTCATTACACCCTCATATGTAACCTTACCCTAATAAACGGTTTCTTAGTCCTGTGGTACTTTTTTCTTTGACACTGAAAAATATATTGGACATACATGCTGTGTCAGCCACAAATCAGCTCTCAGGTTTTGTTGGACTTTAGGCACAGGCCAACTGTGCCTAATGCTAAATCTAGCCCAGATACTGTTGCAGAGTACGGACAAAACTGCTTCTCCTACAGCAGGACCAGATTTAAATGTTGATCTCACTTAGGTCACTGTTGCTGGGTGCACTCTCCCTGCGCCTTATCGTCTTAACCTCAACTCTGTGTGGAGTTTGTATATTCTCCCTGTGTTTGCGTGGGTTTCCTCCGGGTGCTCCGGTTTCCTCCCACACTCCAAAAACATACTAGTAGGTTAATTAGCTGCTAACAAAATTGACTGAAGTCTGTGTGTGTGTATGTTAGGGAATTTAGACTGTAAGCTCCAATGGGGCAGGGACTGATGTGAGTGAGTTCTCTGTACAGCGCTGCGGAATTAGTGGTGCTATATAAATAAATGGTGATGATGATGATGATGATGAACACATTCCTACTGCATCAAATAAAAAAAATGTGTTTTACTAAACACATACTTGCTCACTTTCTTGGAATGTCCGGGAGACTCCCGAATTCCTGGTAGGTCTCCCGTATTCCCGGGAGAGCAGGCCATTCTTCCACATCCTGCCCACTTCCTAGTGAAGTGGGCATAATGGGAGCCTCAGTGATGCGTTTGGCGTCATTTTGGTCCTGCCCCGTGACAAAAAGGTTGCTTTTGTCACGTGGGGGCGGGGCCAAAAAGACGCGATTTGCCGTCCAGAGGAATAAATTTCACCTCTGAAGGTCAGTACAACTTCACAACATTATACCATGCACTTACTGTATATTTGGAGTGAAAAGGAACCATCATATATTCAAATCAAACGTACAAATTATTTATAATCAGCTGTTTTGAATATTAAAACCAGACCAATCTGAGTAAATACCTGATTCATCTGTGTGTAGATGTACAAATAATTCACTACCCCCCTAAGGACAGGAGTAATAAGCAGGGCTGTCCTCCGTTACTGCCACCAGCTGCTTCGTGAGAAGATTGTAATTTTCTTGGCACCTTTTTGCTCAGACTGGTGTGATTACAGATTAAGGGCCAGATGCTGAGTTGAAGTTACGCCAGTTTGTGTAATGTAAATAATGACAATTTGCACAGGCCCACGA